>NW_007578386.1:127336-147029 GCF_000690725.1 Stegastes partitus | reverse complement strand
GAAATGTTTGTAATGTGCAAAATTACACATTCATTATAAATTACTGTGTGCAACAGGTTATAGTAAGGAAAATGACAATTTGATTCCCAGATACAGCCAGAGATGTGTATCAACGAGCATGTTTAAGGTGAACCAGAAGTTTAGTGCAAATTGTGCAGATTTCAGTGATGGGAATAAATCCAGTTATTAGCAATAAGTGTTGGATTATTGCTGTTTTATACACATGTGGAAGGTGGATGATGCAACGGAGCAAAGAGCAATGCTACTAGAATGACATATTAACATCTATGTGTTATACAGTCTATACAGTGTTTGGAATTCAAAAACAGTTGTTCTTGTCATTATCGACTGAACTGATTGTTCATCTGAGTGATTGCTGAGTTCACTGGTTCCAGATAAGATGTTTTCATAGAGACCACAGCTTCTCCAGCAGCCGCCCTGAAGTGAAACAGACGTAGGAAATGTGCAAAATCAGACACTGGGAATAAATGAGAATTGAAAATGACAGCAGCTTGGTGTGTGTGTGTGTGTGTGTGTGTGTGTGTGTGGCCTTTATCTTAATTCACAGAGCTGTGCAACACAAAGACACTGCAAATCAGTTTACAGCAGCACTCCTTCTCCTCTGCTGCTGCTGCTGCTGCTGCTGTGCCTTTTATAACTTCGGGGCACAGATACTTTTTCATGCACGCACGCAGACACGCGTACGGACGTCATGAACGCGCATGCCTCCACAGCAGCGCTTCGTTTCTTCTGAATTGCACATTTGATACCCCCAGAAGCTACGCATTCTGTGTAGCAAGTGGGCGCAACACATTTTCTGAATCCGGCTCCGGCGTGCCGACGACACCGATGCCCACAGACCGATCACAGGGCTTTCACCCGAACAGCACTGAACTGTAGCAGCTGAGAGACGGATGCGGAGCGAGGGTTTTGCCAAACCCGGAGGATTTCTCACGGCTCACGGACTGGAATGCTCTCCTGTGTGTGTCCCCATGAGCGGATGACAGCCTGCAAACAAACCTATACTGAAAACTTTGAGCTGTCCGTTTGACGCGGGGGTGTTATTGAGATTTTTTTCCTCTTTTTTTTTTTTTTTTTCCTTTCCTCCTCTAAACCAGGTTCCAAGAGCAGACATCATGCAGGTGCAAACTGTGGGCTAGCGACATGACTTGCTGGGCGCTGACGCGTTTCATTGTGCCATGCCAACCCCGCATTGTCAGATGCCATTTTACTCTGCGTCTGGAATTCCAACATACTGGGCCTGTTGTGTAATTAGAAGTTCGTGAGGCAGTAGCAAACAAGCTGGTGCAATGAGAAGCTACGCCGTCCAGGGCATTGTGCGCAATTTGTGCTGAAGCTTATGGGTCCTGCGTACTCAAGCTCCCGGCTTCCACTTGGAGAGGTGTGCTGCGGGGCTACAGCGCACTGGCTGTCGGCTTCACATCTGGACCACTTGGGTACTGTCATCTGCGGCCTGTTCGGACTGTGCACTCCCTGAACTTGTATGTTAAAGGGGAACTGACCGAGCGCCTCGGATGGTGTCGTGTTAGGGAGAAGGGGTGCATATTTGGCTGACGTTATAGGTGATCCACCGGAACACCGCGGTCCAAAGCTGGACTGGCTGACTACTCAAAGGAAAAACGCTCATCCAGCTATGGATTTTGCGTAGCGAAGTCACGCATTTTTAAAGGCAACGCTAGGGTGACATTGCAGTCTTCTCACCACATCGGTTATTTCGTCGTCCGACAAAAAAATAAAAAGAGTGAAAGTGGAGTATTGTCCGTCGTACGTATCAACGCAGTGGGATTTCTACGTCTGGTCGGCGTTCCCCCCCACCCTTCCCGCGGTGACGGTTATGGGTCGGAAGCGGTGTGTCGGTGCAGATTGTTCCAAGATGGCGGCCGGGTGCTGCGGGGTGAAGAAGCAGAAACTGTCGGGATCGCCCGGGTCGGGGGGTCCCGGCGGGGTGGGGGCGGGAAGCGGGGTGGCAGGAACCGGACATTGTGGCTCAGAGTTGGGGATTGGCTCCTCCGCGACTGTTGCAGCGGCGGCGAACGTGAGCAGAGCCAACGGCCTGGGGGGACCCGGGGGTAACGTTAGCGGCAGCAGTAGTAGTAGTGGTAGCAGCGGCACAAACGCTCTGTCCCCAGCCCCGGCCGGTTACACTACATCCGGCCTCTCACCGAATCTCAGCCCGGGACCTGGTTCGGGAAGTGGAGGCAGAAAAATGGTCGTCTCAGCGGAGATGTGCTGCTTCTGTTTTGACGTGCTTTATTGCCATCTGTACGGATACCAACCTCCGAGAACACCCAGGTTTACAAATGATCCCTAGTGAGTATTTCTGTCTTTTGTTGTTTTGCTGCATGTCAAAGCTCACTGTGGTGTCCCCCCTCTGCTAATCTCCACTGCAGCACACTTGACGGGTGTAGCTCCGGATTCTGTTTCGGTGTCAGGATCACAAACTGTCACATCGAAACAACATTTCACTTCTTCACGAATTTAACACGAAAAGCTGCCGATCATAGCTTAAATTGGCCAAGTTAGAATTCGGGCCTTGTCGAGGAGACTGTCTGCACTGGCCCGCAGCTAAACTAGCCGAATATTATCGCTACACTGAATCCACCGTGCTGTTTATCAAGCTGTGTTATTAATCAATGAATGATGCGGCATGTCACTTTTAAATTTCCCGTCGGTGGTGGGCGAAAAAACATTTTACGATACTGTCGGTCCAACTCGAAAACCACTGGCTAACGTTAGCTAAGGGTGTTTGCTACTAGCGTTAGCCGATAACGGCTAGCCACTAACAGTAAAAAAGAAAGAGGGTGGAACGAAGATAACATCGTTTATTTTTTCGGTTTAACGGCAGCATGATCTTTGTTTCGGGCAGATCATTTAACACGCTAACATATAAAACATCAAAAGTTAATGTTCGTGTTCTTAATCCTTTGAGTTACCCTCAATGAACTCTGGGTTGCCACATACTAGGTTTAGCTTCGTTAGCTTTGAGCTACATTAGCTTAGTAACGAAGCACTAATGAGCTTGAAGTAATTAATTTAGTGATAGATGCATTCAAAGTGTCTGATATTATAATGAGATGCCAGTTGAGATTACTCGTGTACAACAGGTTTTGTTTGGTGTGGAAGGCTTCACTGTCGAATTAAGGAAAAATAACAACCGAGTTTAGCATCAAACAACAAAGAAAAGGTGGCACTTGCTAAGTACTTAGCAGTACTAAGCTTTGCTTAATTTATCGGGTGTTAAAGATGGAGTAGTGGCAGTGTCGGATAATGAAAGCAAACAAACAGACGGTGTTTAACCATTTAAAGCATCCACTTAATATGGTATTTATTGAGTGTTATGACCAAAATAGCCCTAAGAGCAGCAAATGTATATTTTCTGTCCGTTACTGCACTCCTGCGCCCTCCACCGAAACATTTTGTCCCCACCTTATGCTTAGATGACCGTTGAAATGTGATAGCATGTGACTTTGCGGCTGTTTTATTCACATTTAGAGGCTGTAAAAAGATTGTTTCCATTTATATCCACTGACCTATATTGGGCGAAAAACCATATTGACAAGGGGCCACCTTTTACACAGATTAAAAACACTGAAGGGAGCTGCTGTATTGTGTTGTCGTTTGCTGCTGTCATGTGACACATTAAAGTGACAGGCAGGCTGCCACTTGGCTAAAAATACAGAGCTGTATACATGTCAATGTATAGTAGTGGTTGTAAATGGTGTGATTTTATTGAGTGTGTACACCTCCATCAGTCCTAAGGCTTTTGATGGTAATCATGTTTTATGATATTAAACAGTCCCTTGTAAACTCTGTAAAACACAATAGATCCATTAATACTAGAGACTGTAATGTGTGTTGAATCTGTTGAAATGATGCTTTTGGGATGTTGAATGGAAATCCAGCATATTGGAGGGATCTTTAATTATACAAGTGTATCCTCAGCGTCTGTCACAGTATTATTTTTATTAGAAGCCTCTCCTCAAGAAACTCCAGGAAAAATGCTTCACACATTTAAATTAAACAACTGATCAAAATTCACAGCGGTGCAGCAATTACTGACCAGTGAGCTGACGTGTCCCTGACAGAGCGCATACAGCTTGCTGTGCCACACCTTTAACGTTGGCTAGTCTGACCAAATGCATGACTGATAATCCTGAAGTGTATTTTTGAATTTAAAATCTAAGAACTGTTTATTTTTGTAATAAAAAGTCAGATGTTTTGTCAATTGACTTCAGACATTCCTGATTCCTTACACAATGCATCTCTAAATCTGCACACAAATCCCCCCCTTAGTGTATTTTCTCAGTGTCGCCCCCTGTCCTAGTGAGATGAGAGTGTTCAGTGAAAAACCAGTCCAGCAGACCCTTCAGTAGGAGTCCCTACCAAAGAAAAATTGGGTGTGTCAGTAAATTTTTTAAAAAATGCCTTCTGGGACCCTTATTTTGAGCCTCAGTGTCTCCACGAAGCGCTAAACCCTCCATAAACATGAGCTAGCATGGTGTGGGTAATCAGGATAAGTGCTTCATTGCAAGAGGCTGTGAGGACTTAAAATGCCTTATCAGGAATGGCGCAGGGATTTCGCCAAATCCCATGTTACCTGGGCATTTCTGTCACCAGTGAAGTGTTGGGCTTATGTCATTTAATAAGAGTGAGCCTTTAGTGCTGACTGATTATTACCAGCTAAACAAATCTACTGATGTGAGCATACAATATTGTAATTTTTCACCCTCCCTTCGACACACAGTCTGAGTTTAGCTTAAAGGACCAGTGTGTAGGATTTAGTGGCATCTAGCGGTGAGGCAGCAGATTGCGACCTCCTGCATATCTGTCCCCTTTTCAAGCGTGCAGGAGAACCTGCGGTGGCGACTGCACAAAGCAAAAGGCCCTCCTCCAGAGCCAGTGTTTGCTTTGTCCATTCTGGGTTACTGTAAAAACACAGCGGGCTGTGTGGAAGACGACCAGCTCTCTGTGTAGATACAAAAGGGTAACTCTAAGCTAACGAAAACACAACTGTTGGTAGTTACAGGTGATTACACAGCAATGAAAACAGAATTATACGTACTAAACTCCGCTTCTGCCAGGAATGCAGCGGGCTAATGCGAACCAAATGTGAAAACTCCCACAGGTTTGAGAAACTGGTACTTGTGGTCTGCGATGTCCTCGACTCGTCCTTCACTTGGGGGCATTGTCACATTGAATTATTGAAATGCTCAGAACAACTGCAACGTTTGATACGGACACAGTGTTCTGCAAAGTTAGCCAGTAAACAGTGCCGGGTCTCAGATTGTGACAGAGTTTTGGTGATGGTGGCAGCACGACAGTTTAGAGATAAGAACGTGTGCTTGTTAAAAATTTATGCTATATTCTATTATACCCATTTCATGTGTAAAACAGCATGAGGCAGTGTGGGTTGTTTGTGTCTGTCCAGCTTATGTGTTGTAGTTATTTAGTTTAAACAGTATTATTTAATCATTTACAGTAAATATTTGTATATGTATTTTGATATAATGGCTTTATTTTGACTGCGAGAAGGTTAATGGACCACTCTCGTCAGCTAGCGTAGCCGCAGGACTGTTAGCATGACTAGTCAGCTCATTTAGCCAGCTGACTCTTAAAGACTTGAATGGATGTATATCTTGACAAGGTAATTGGTTATGTGATATAAAATCTGTGTAATGCCGTCAGATAACATAGATATTGTAAAATTAAGTACGTTAAAGCAGCAAGGGAAGGTACAGAATTGTAACAGCGTGAATTGAGTTTTATCAAATGCCAGCAAACATGTTGGTTTGTTAAATGTGCTTACGTACTAGACTTGGAATACCAGCTTTTTCTCACTGATGGTAAAGAGGAAAATAATCCAGGACAGGTAACATAAACCCACGGTGTGCTCACCACACTACGGTTCTCTAACTGTTCCACACTATGTTTTTTTTTTTTTTTTTTTAAATGGAACTCTTTGCGCACATTTAGTCCAGCTGCAAAGATCTTTCTGTAATTTGTACTTCTATAAATCACAGTTTTATTAGTGGTTTAAAGTGGTTTTTAAAACAGTTGTTTATGTGGAGATGAGCTAAAAAATAAAAATGTAGGATTTGTTAAACGAGGAGACGTTTGGTAGATGTTTCTTTTTGTTCAATTAAAATGAGCTCAAGATTTTCTCCCATAAATAAATACAAAATATGTGTATCAAAGGTGAGCGTATGAGACTAATATTGATCCCGACATTCTAATTTTTTTCACTGGGGAAAACTGCTCAGCTGTTCTATCCTATTGTGTACAAAACAAGACATTTAAAGTCTTTATCTTGGGCTTTGGAAAACACTCATTGACGTTTTCCAGCATTTTCTGACATTTTATTGACCAATCAACTCATCAGAAATAATCAGATCATATGTTTATTAGTGCTAATTTTAATGTAGTCTTTGTAATGAGCTGGATTCTCTATCAAAGAGAAATAACATACAGGCTCCTTTTGGGTCCATATAAAGAAAAATAAGGGAGAGAAAATGTGACTAAAAGCCTCTGCATGGGCGTCTTTGTTTTAAATAACACAAGAAAACTCTGGAGTAGAACGATTAGTGCCTGTTACCAAAGAATTAATCAGTGACACGAGTCATTTTGCGACTGGGTAACTGTGTCATGCTGAATTTTGATTTACCGGCGAGCACTCTTTGACTTGATCTTGAGAAAAAAATTTAAATATCTCGAGCCCTGTGGTGGTTGTGACGCGACATGTGAGACCAAGACTTTAGTTGACCATAAATCGGTGAACAAGATTTACTTTGTTGATTTAAATGACAGAGAAAATAAAAATTGGTTGCAGTAAAGCTTGAAGCACCAACAGCTAATCAGCCAGTGCAGATTGTAGAATTATATTATTTCTATACAGATAACTGGAAAGTGTTGGTTGTAAAAAAAGGGTGTTGGCTGTTATTTTCATATTTTTGCATGACCGTCACTCTGCTTTGCATAATTTCGCTCCTAATGCCTTCGACTGTTGTTGCATAAAAATGAACATTTGTTCTGCAAACCCAGATGAGATGAGATACCTTTAAACACACTCTGCAGAAGCCCCGTTGGCTGCAGTTATACAGTTTTTAATTGGGCGTATTCATTGTCATTCACACCCTTGTTTATGAATCAGACGAGAGATTGCCATATCTGAGCAGATTCTTTGTTGTAATCAATTTGTTATTCCCCAGGCTGGTGTTCTTTCCCACAAGCTATTTCACCATAAAAGCTGGAAAATCCCTCTATCTACATAAAAGGCGAGACAACTGAAAGAAAAAGACTTAAAAGAATTGGTTTTGCTGTCATGGGTGGACAGATGGCCCAGTGCTCTGAGGAGAGAGAAAAAACAAAAAAGCTGCAGTCTTTGATGAAAACTGATCCATCATGATGTGAAAAACACTTCCACCCAACGTGAATCAGAACTCCGGCACGCGAGCCAGCATATCGAAGCAATGCGTGCCGTTCACCACCTTTCATACATCTGCTGTGCATGTCACTGAAGTTCAGCTGGTTTAAGATGTTCCCTTGTTCTTGTCTGTTTTTCAGCCCGCTGTTTGTCACATGGAAAATAGGCAGAGACAAGCGGTTGAGGGGTTGTATAGGTACATTTTCTGCCATGAATCTGCACTCAGGACTCAGGGAGTACACCCTTACCAGGTAAGCAACGACACACTCGTCCAGGTATCACGGTTGATCAGGTGCTGCGATGGTGTAAGCTTGTAGAGAAACGGCACGAGGACTGAAGAACAAGGAGCAAATTGGAATTGAGAACTTTAACACGGGCACCTTTGTACAAACAGTAACAGTAACAGGAAGTTGCCCCGTGAACTTGCTTTGTGCATGACTGTAAAGAATTTACCTCATAAGAAGAAATCAATCTCACCTGTTTGGCTTTCTGTAACGCTGTGTCGAACATGTGTCTCTTTGATCCCAGGTCCTCCTGGGGGTTCAAAAGACATTCAAAGAATACTTACTAATGTCCTTAAGTCAGTTTTTCCACTTGATGTCTATTGAAAAAAAAAGAGAAGACAGGGTGCCATAAAAGGTAACTCTGTGTTCAGATGTTCAGACTGATAGACACTGACAATATGCTGTGTAGTGTGTGTGTGTGAATGTGTTGTCTGTCTGGACAACTGTTGCATTTCCATCCATCCATCAGGCTTCACAGGGGGGCTGTAGTCTATCCCAGCTGACGTTAGGAGGGTCCACCAGACCATCACGTGGCTAACAGACAGACTAGCATGCATCCTCACACACACACACAACCACTGCCAATTTAGAAACACTAATTAACTTAGCATGCATGTCCGGAGGAGCACCCACAGAAAACTCACATAGGCACGGTGGGAGCATGCAAACAGGAAGTTCTCCAGCCAACCAGCAGGTTTAGACCCAGAATCATCTAGCTAACCACTGCTGAATAGGAATCTAAATACAGTATGTATGTTTTGACCTTAATTTAAATTCAATCCATCTCAGCAGATCTGTGGCGAGGAATGAAACTAATTAAACGAGGTGTGGCTATTAAGTATTGAGCTAATGATGTAATTCAGCTGCATTCATTTCAGTTGTATTTAAACTTCCAGGCGTTGTCTACGCTTGTCCATCGGTCAGTATATACTATGGGGTACATGCATGTGTGCTGTGGTTCCACTTACATCAGCTCAGTCTTGTTATTTAATAGCCACACTTCGTACGGTGCGGTGGTTATCTTATACCGTCTGCTTTAGTGTGTGATACGCTTATACCGAACAGCTGCTAATGTACAGCAACGTAATGTGTAAAGTAAGGATCTGACCCAGGAGCAGCTTTGTAGGGAGCTGGATAAGGGAAACTTGCTTCAACTCCAACACCATGCAGCGTAGCAACGAGACAGCAGGCATGCAGCAAATCAAAAACGTGTCACGCCGGCTTTGTCAGAGTTAATGGTCTCCTCCACGCTGAGAAGTATCGGCAGGTTCTTAGATATCACACAGGACCACCAGAGAGGCTTCCAAATTCTTTATGCAGCAGGACACTGACCCCAAAGTCATAAAGAAGCGTCTTCAGCTATAAGCAGCAGCAGACGCTATGGCCCCCACACATCTCCACATGGTAGACGGTCTGGAATCACATGAAGACACAGAAACAGTGGAGACAGCCTGAAACCACAGAAGAACCGGTAGAGTTTCTTCTCTTCCAGCAGCCGACCTGCCAGGCAGCTTGAAAATCTGCTTGTTGTCTAAAAGGGGAAGGGTGCTCCAGCTAACTATCGATTTGATTTTTTCTACTTTCCACGAGTGCCTGCATGTTTTGCGCAGCACATTTGCACAGTTGAGTCTCGGTAGGCCGCTCGATACGGGGCCAGTGTTTAGAGGTTCTGTTTGAGAGAGGAGCGAGTAAACACCTGGGCTGGAATGTCTTCCTAAGTGCTTCTTGACCTGAAGGCAGCCACAGCTGACTTGTCAAATACATGTAAACACACACACGCCTCCCTGCAGGGTATTGTGTACACACACATTGTTTGACATGCGACGACCCCGCTGGCCTCTATATGTCCACGGGCGGTTCATGTTAGAGGAAAGCCCTCACAACAGCACAAACAGTGTGTTGCGTTATGTCCTTTTTCATTCGTCCACCAGGAGTCAGGCATTTAAAAAGTCCCAGCATTTAAACTATCGCACCTTCTGAAGCTCGATTGCTGTTTTCTGAATCGTCTCTTGTAACGTCGTCCTTCTTTGTGCTTTTTTTTTTTTCTACCTGCAGTGCCCTTAAAGACAGCCGCTTCCCCCCTATGACAAGGGATGAGCTGCCTCGCCTCTTCTGCTCAGTGTCTCTTCTCACCAACTTTGAAGACGTCGGTGATTACCTTGACTGGGAGGTAAGCTTTGCTCGAGCATAGCTGAGCGCAGCAATTGCCCCCGCACTGAGAATAATAGCTCCTGTGGTGCTTTACAGCTGCGATGCTCATTCGGAGCCGTGTCAAGTCTCTCTGCTTTTCACATTCACCTGTACGTCCACGTTTCTTTGGGGGTTTTTCTGGCTGTGTCACCAACCAGCATTCTGGAAACTAACACTCGTGTAGTTTTTTGGAGGGAGGATCTTATGTGATATTAATGGATCTGCATGTTGAAAAACAGTGCTCTGAATTAAAACTTTAATTTTGCCAATTAAGATTTTGGCGTTCAAAGTGGAAGCAGCCAGACTGGGAGCTGTTTGATGCTCTGCGTTAGGAATGTTCCCCGAAGTACAGCGAAAAATGTGTCTATCAGCTGTCCTCCATGGAAGAAAAAAGAGAATTTGAGCTTCTAGTTTAATTAATAGTTTTTAATTGTCGCCTTCATTTCCACTACAAGTGTTAGAATGAAGAAATTTTAAAAACTAAACTCTCTCCCTACACGATTAAAGCTAATGGAAAACTGGGAGTAAACTGAGGCCGTACCTTGCTGGCACAAATGCACATACGTCGCATTTATTTGTAAAACGTAAGAGTCTTTTCCTAAAGCACAGTTTCAGCAGAATAACTTGCTGTTGTTACACATTTGACAGTCCGGTTTGTTTTCCTGCACGGAGGAATTTCTGGCACTTCCTATCGAGGTTTTAGAGAGAAATGTCCAGTGCCCATATATATATGCTTACACTTGAGAATATAAATAACACATCATCTTTTTAACCAGTTTAGTTATCTGTTGTTAAACATAGCAGACAGGAAAGTGGTTAGAGTTCTGTCAAATAACATAACAGACTCATTGACTTCAATGGATGGAGCAGTTTATAGAGTTTAACATGTGTTTCTGTTTGTTGTTTGAACTCTAGGTGGGTGTGCACGGTATTAGGATAGAGTTTTTCAATGAAAAAGGATCAAAACGCACCGCCACCTACCTACCAGAGGTTGCAAAGGAGCAAGGTGGGATGTGTTTGTGCCCCTCACTTTCCAGCATCATCAGTTTTTTTTAATCCAGATGTTGATTATTGAACTGTTTGGATTTCTCTGTTTTGTTTTTTAAATCTAGGTTGGGACCACATTCAAACCATAGATTCCTTACTACGAAAGGGAGGTTACAAAGCTCCCATCACAAATGACTTCAGGAAGACCATTAAGTTAACCAGGTAAAGCTGCTTTTAGTGGATTCAATTATTTATGTATGGCCGTTCATTAATGTGTCACTGCTGCACTTTGCTACACATAGATGGATAGATGGATAGATGGATAGATAGATAGATAGATAGATAGATAGATAGATAGATAGATAGATGGATAGATAGATAGATAGATAGATAGATAGATAGATAGATGGATGGATGGATGGATGGATGGATGGATGGATGGATAGATAGATAGGACGCCAACAATAAACATATAACACCTATAAAAACACACTTAAGACACAAGCTCACAAAGCACAGACGTCTAAAAGTTAAAAAGAAATAGCAGCCGATAAAATGTACCATAAGGCTGCACACGGCTGGTAGAACCGAACCGTTTGAAACCACATTTTAAAAGAAGTGTGTGACCAGATGTGGTCGTCATCTGTTTGGAGAGCAGCTCCAGCATATGAGTAAAGTTCCATCAAACCTTACAGTAATCTGGGGATCTATATACTCCACTATAGGCTAAATCAGCCATTCTGTTGTGTTGTTCAAATTCTCAGCTGTAAGTTTAATCTGCTGCTATAAAATCGTCGTATGGAAATGTTGCGTACAGAAGCTGTTCCTGTATCAGTCCATGTGTCCATCATCCAGCTGTTAGAAGAAAAGCGAAACTTTAACTGCTAGGAAATGTGATTTTCTTATGTTATGATTGCCTGGTGAGCAAAATACTCCTTGTGTTCACATTAAAAGTCACAAAAAATGGCCCGCTACATGAAGCCGATATCCACTGTAGGAACATCTGGGCCATTTCTAGACTTCTGTGTGTGTTCTGACCACAACAGCTGCCCCTGTAGAACCTCTTGCAGCCCATTTTCAGAGGAGAAAAACAAACCTAGTCCAAGGTAGGTGCTTCTGAGCTGAATAACTGCTGGGTGGGTCTCGGCACCGGCTGGTTAGACTTGGAGAGGACGAGAAACGGTGTTTTTCTGCCCTCGATGTCCTCGAGTGGCAGTCTTTCCTCGCTAACACACCGTCCTCGATGTAAAATTCATCATACAGGCCAACATAACAAACCTCCATCGCTCTGCTGTTGCAGCTACATCCAGTATCTTTTCCTTGTTGTTGTTTTGATGCACTCTGAGTTAAGCTTTCTGATTCTACACGACAATAGAAACACAAAGGCTAAAAGAGCAGAACAGGGAACTAGATGTTGGTGCTACCACATGCCTGTCAGGAGCTCTTGCAGCAGGAAGCCACCTGTTGTCTGTTGAAGTGCTTCTCAGCTGCTCACTGACGTTGTTCGCATCATGATTTTAAATTAAAGGTACGATTAAATGGCACCGTGAAAGAGCAGAACAACAGAACTGAGCAGGAGATAATGGGGACAGAGAGGAAGTGGAAGCGGTGGAACATGTCAGTGGCTGACGTTTCACTGCCAAATTCCACCAAAACCACCAAAAAAACAACTCAGGTTTGATTGGTTGTGCGTCATGCAACGGAAAGTGTTCTGTTCAAAATGACAGTTTGCTTTTCTCCAGTAGTCTGGAAAGACCATCCAAGGTCTCAACTTTCAGTGGTGCCGTCCTCTTTTACCTGAACATCAGGATTTCAAATACAGTCGTGACTCGATAATCTGACCCTTAACAATCTGAAAACCCTGCTATCTGATGGAAAAAAACGAACAGAACCCATAAAAACAGCCTTAACACAGCGACAGCCTTGGATTCTGACTCCAAAATGACATTTAATGTCACCAATCAGGATAACGGCGTATTATCTGACTGAACAATCCCACAGATTGGCTACGTTCACACTGCAGGACTTGATGCTTAATTCAGGTTTTTTGTGAGTTCGTTCACATTTCCAGTTCAATGCGACTTGTATGTGATCTGCTGTGTGAACACGAAGACGTCACACGCAGCGTATCTTGCCCGCCACTCCCCGACCGCCACCACCGATGGTGGAAACAGAAGTGTGAGCGCTAACTAAACTAGAATCAGCAGCCAAGTACTGCCTGTGTGTTCTGGACACTTCCACCCCATCAGAGCGCTGCCCCGGGAACGTGCCCAAGCACACCGGTCAATTAGGTGTGACATCCAGCGATGTGTAGTGTTCTAACAAGACACTAGTTATTATAACAACTGTGAACAATAAATATTGACAACTAATGAGCCTTCCAGCATCAAGTCCTCCTTGTATCTCGACCTCCGTCTTGACAATCCGACATAAAAGAAGGTTTTGCATTTAGTGTCGGATTATCGAGTCACGACTGTATGATAAGAATTAAAATGCTCACCGGAACCATACCTGAGACATTAGTTGCTCAGTCTAGTTGTAGATATGTTAGCAATACGTTGTTGAGTAGCTCACTTATAAAATATTTGCACACAAGCCCCAACAATAATGAAGCTACTGCTACTTTAATAACAGTTATTTTAGTGTATTTGGCTGCTGTTCACGGTTCATTTAAGGTTAATATATTAAAGATTAGTTTGTAATAACACCCATCATGCTTGTGCAGATGGATTCAATGCAGCCAAAGTACGTTGTGAATACGTTCTAATGGTTAATGTCAGTGTTGTGGAGAGATGTTAAAACGACAGTGTTGTATGTTGTGGTGGCCTCAGACATGGTGCAGATGTTCTGGAGTTTGTTTTTGCTTCAGAGATAATTACAAATATCCGGCGTATGATTATGTAGCCGCGATACATCCAAGGCGTGTCAACAGCTGTCTGCCTTTATCCCAGAGAGTCTTTTTTTTTATGTGGAGTGAGTTAGAGGACAGTCTGGACACAGTGTCAGTCTGCACATTAACTGTGTGTAATTGACTCGTATCGTCGGTGATGGAGGACGAGGAACAGCTTCTCTGTAAATATTGACACTCCTTTAAACCGAGGGCTTTGCTCTGCTTCGCTAACAGACCGCCTCCTAACACAGGATCAGCCTGCCTGTACCGACACGTCTTCTTGTCGTTCCCAGGTACCGTAGCGAGAAGATGACGATGGGTTATGCAGAGTACATCGCCCACCGCCAGCACCATCACTACCAGAATGGCATTGGGCACCCTCTACCACCCTACAACCATTATTCCTGACAGCGAGCCGCATGACCAATCATTGGACCTCTCCGCGGACCTTTTCCCAGGAGAGCCTGCCCCCTCCTGGTCTAGCTATTTCTACTACTGTACCATTTTATGATGATAGTTTCCGTTGCCATGCTGGCCGTCTCCCAGACGTTGACATGGCAACGGGTGGCAACGAAGCATCATTTGATTATGGCAAGAAATCCACACGTTTCTTTGTTTTCTTTCTTTGCCTGTGGTTAAGTTTTTGCAGCATATGTATACCTATATCTATAACCCCCCCTTCATATTTTTGAAACGAAACAAATATTAGATTTATTTAATCTTTTCAGCAAAACCTAATCAGGTGTTTGATTCTGTGGATGGAAGGAAGTCGCTTACGGTGGATTAGTCTCGCGCTTCTATTGTTTAGGCTTTGCTACACTTTTACTTTTACTAAGAAAACTCTTTGTTTTTTTTAAATTTTCCTCATTTTTTTCTTGATCTTACTATCCAGACATGTAATACCATGTAGCAAGGCAACTGCAGTTCTCAAAGGCTGTGTCGTCTCTACTCTGATTCCTCTCAAAAAACAAAAAAAAACTAACAAAAAAAAAAGACTGTTGAGGTTGTTTTAGCCTTGTAAACTCTTGTAGTGTCGTAGTTGGAACTATGTATTGGGATATGTATACTCCAAAGTATAGCTGGTAGGATTGTGACGCCCTTTGTCCGGCCTTTGCTGGTACCGTTTATTGATTGAGCTCACAATCGTCGTGTGTATGTCTGTGTGTGGATTTAGACGTCGGTCTGCCACAAAAGATTAAAAAGTAGAGTAAATTAGAAATTGGATTTTTACCCAAAGTGTCCCTACAGAGAGTCTTCTGGAAAACCTCCCCCTCTGAGTATTTGTAGTGTTTTGTGGTGGAACCTGTAAACCTTGAACTGCATTTGTTTGGCTCGACCTTAAAGCTACGTTCCCTCTTTGTTTTGTTTTGTTCCTTTTAACTTTTTCAAATTTACGGTAATTGCGGAGGAAGCCATTTTGTCTGAGGATAATCACATCTGCGCAGGCGATTTGTTGATTAAAAAAAAACGGGCTACAAGTGGGTCTGAGTTCCCCGCATTGGAGAAGAGGGGGAGCAGACGTAACTACAGGTCCCTAAAAAACAAAAAATAAAAAATCAAAGTACGTGCATGAACATTTAAATGAACAGTCTGTTGGGTTCTGAGTTTACTGGCAGGGAGTCACTCGACAGGGACATGCTATAACTACTTAAAGCCATATTCTCTTATCTTTATTCCACACTTTGTAAGAGTAGTCTGTTGTTTGGCTCGACGTGTTTGCATCCGGCGGACGTGATGTCGGGTTTTCTTCAGCCCTCTGAATGCAAACACAGGCGGCCAGCCTCAGGCCGGGCTGCATCACCGGATTCCTGTCCAACCCCCGGCGGTTTCACTCATTCGTCAGACGTCTTGTTAGTCGTGGAAACATCGTCTTGCCTTTTTCAGATTATAGCTAACCATTGTCACTCGTCCACCAAGTCTTACCTTTTGAACGAAGACGCACCACTTAGACGCACAAACGCAGCGATCCGATGTTAGTGTCACGTAGAAGAAGTGCATGTGAGTTGATTTAGTCGTTGAAACCGCACCACCACCACCACCACCACCACCACCACCACCACCGTGCTCCTCTGCTCCTCGCTGAGATCCAGGGAATGTTTTGATTCGCGGTCTGTTTTGTCAGCTGTTTGGCAGCCGCCTGCAGCAAACACGGTTGGATTAGTCGGAGCAGAATCCCTGCGTGGGGGCCGAGCAGCTCGCAGTCGAGGTCTACACATTAAAAAAAAAAGAAAAGAAAAAAATAGCCAGGGCTTTGTACGGACTTAAGAAGCCATTTCCCATCTAAATCGTACTTGTCGTGAGTCACATCCACACACACACTAGGCTAGTTGGGTTTACTTCTCCAGAATGTTCGAGCTGTCCAGGATCCCAGCGCGATCCGCTCGTTTTGGGTTTTTTAGTTTCGCTAACTGGAATTTTTTGAGAGGTTCTTGTTACTTGACCAACATCTTTCTTTGTAACAGCCTTTACTAACTGACAGGTTATTTTTTTCTTTATGCAAAAATGTCAAGGGCTTTTGGCACTCCATCCACAGTAACCCGAAATGACCCAGATTTCAGTTGTGTTGCCTTAAATGAATGATTTAATAAGCGGTGGACCGGTAGACGACGCTCTGAGTGCTCCTCCAGCCCATGGTTTGCTCCTTTCCAGCTTCACGTTCACACCACAGCGCAGGAACGAACGGGCCTCCGATGGCGGTTTGGACGCTAGTGCTGATGCTCTCGTAGACGTACAGGGGATCCTGTATGCTAACCCAGCTGGTTCCACCCGTAGACTTCATTTCTGCTCAGACGTCGGGCGCTGTGGTGTTGTTCTCTTAATGTTTAAACCATGGGAAGACAGCTTTATGCCTCCAGAAAAAATGTATCCTTATCTGCAAAGTACACTACACACAGAGGAGGAGCAGTCAGGCGTCCGTCTCCCGGCCCATTTGAAACAGCACAACCTGAATTATTCTGCTGCAAAACCAAATTGACCATGCTCTTTTACATATATGTCTTTGTATACACATGCAATGTATTTAGTTGCATGTATGTATGAGTATGAGACCTATGGTTTTATCCATGATATGCTTGATCTATGGCTTAGACACTCTTATTAACCATTAAGAGATTTAAAAGACAAATATGGTGCTATCGGACCTCATATTGGGGTGGTCACAGCTCGTGACTGGTCATGCGGACTCATTGATCATATCATATACTTAAAGATGCTGCATGTAAGATTTTCTCGTCGGCGCGTCGCCGCCAAACGAGTCGTGGCGGCACATTTTAATTCTGAAGGATCACCATTAGAAACGGTAGCCCCAAGAGAAGAACCTCTGCTCAGTCCACTGTGGGTGATTTTTGGGATCAATTCCCTATGGGAAAACCAGACCGATGCTAAATGAAGAAGGAACAGTTCCAGCAGCAACACGTCACCGGGGCTACGGAATGTACTGTTAATGGTCGTCATCACAGTTTAGCGGCGACGCATCGAGAGAAAATCCTACATGTGTGACCTTTACTATCCTTGATATATGCAGATCTGTTCAACAGGTGTTTTTTTGTTTTGTTTTTTGTTTTTTTTTTGGTTTCTGTTTTTCCTACCAGTGCAAGTCAACACCCCTGCAGGTTTGAAAGGACAAGAAGTCACACGTTGAACCTCCTCCCCCTCGATTCCTCCCGACACTGTGGCCCAACCTCATGGCCGAGTTTGTCAAGGTGTGACGTGTGCGTGTCGCTCGGTAGACGGTGGCAGTAGTAGTAGTCGTCGTAGTGGTCGTTGCCTCTCCTGGAAGATTGGGCGCCGTGTTTACAGAGCTCAGTTTTCCTTCTAGCTGCTGAATCGTTTGACCTCCTCCGAAAGGGCAAGGGTTAGTTGACTAGGTGGTGTTGTCGAGGCTCTCGCCGCCTCTTTTTTAAACTATGTGGAAGGTAAGCATCTCCTGCAGCGGGGGGACGAAGAGTTAACGCCGAATACAGCCCCGCTCCTGTACTGATGAACTGTTCAAAGCATTGATACCTCATAGGACATTATGGAACGACATTAGTAGTTTGTTTGTAGCAGATCGTGTTTTGGTTCCATACCAGGGTTAGAGTTCAGCCTCAGCATTCCTTCCGTGGTCATTCTCATATTTCGTGGAATGCTCAAGCTCGTGTTACCTTCGTATGTCGTGACTGAACCAAAGATGCCAGCGGCCATGCCCAAATGCTGCTCTTCAGGCCTGGCTTCCTGTCCTTCCAAAAAACACCCCTGCAAATAAAAAAAAAAAAAAAAAACAACAATGTTCTTTATGTCTTTTTATTTGTGCGATTTCTCAACTTGTCTTGACTTTACGAAGCAACCCGATTTTTGTTCAATGAGTTTTCATTGAGTCCGTCTCTGAAGCCGTACGCGGCGTTGAGGATGGTAAAAATGGTTGCAAATTGTTGTTACTTGTTTTGTTTATTATTATTATTATTATTATTATTAGTATTATTATTATTGCTATAATTTTCAAAAATGAAAATCCCATGGTGTGCCTCCTAGCTTTATGGGTTTATAAATGTTTTTTCCCTAAAGACCAGCAGTTATACTTTGTACAAAAGATGGATTTTTCCTTATTTTTTATGCCATTAAAGATGAAAAAAGCCTGTTTTCTTTACTCTGGACCCAGTAGCTGCACTGGTTATACAATCGCACTGATAGAAGAGTTAAAAAAAAAGAAAAGAGAAAAGAATAAGAAAAAGAAAAAAAACAGACTAAGTGAATCAATAATAATAATGATAATGACAAATGAAATAAGAACTACAATAAACTTGTGTTTGAAACTTTTATTATAAAAAAAAAGCTATTAAAAAAAAAGAAAATAAAAAAAGAAAATGACTGTTTTTGTACATCAAAATAAATTCTTTTCAAAAGAATATTTTGGATCTAGTTTCAGAATTATTTTAGTGGTTTTCTATGTTCTGAATTTTGGAGACACCGACTTCTACGACGTGTCGCTGTACAAAAATGACTTTCTTCTGTTGCAGTGGCCTGATGATGGGCTGGGAGGGTTACCTGGTGTAACTCCTCATACCAACTTTGATTTCTTTTCCTTTGGATCTTTTTGTTTTTTCTTCTGCTTTAGTAACTTGAAAAATGTTGATGGAATAATATGAACTGGGAACTTCAAAAATCCATCCCTCCTCCTCCTCCTCCTCCCTGTAGAGCTAGACCCTTCCTCCTTTCCTATTGAATTGCTGTTAGTGTGACGAGACTTGAAATGGGCATTTATTATGATAGTATGACTCCAAAAGAAAAGAAAAAAAAAAATCACAAAATATACACACACAAAAAAAAACAAACAAACACAAGAAGAAAAAAAAAAAAGCAAAAAATTGCAAAAGCAAAGTGTGGGGAGGGTTGAAAGAATATATATAGATGGGTTATCTGAGTATGTAAGCAATGGCTGTGAAGATAATGTAGTTTTAAACATTGTTATTACCTTTTAAAATCATTTATTCAATAAAAAATACAAAATCAACTGAAACGAGAACACGTGTCGGTCTATTGTCTCTGCACATCCACGGCTCAAGTTCAATAAAGTCCATGATTCATGCTTGAGAACAAAGAAGCAGCTGTATTGTCTTTTCAACCTGCTGTATGAGTGAATGTGGCTCTAATGATTCAGGATCATGATATGCATTGTTTTTTTCTGCAACTCAAGTTTATCTTTTTTGTGTTTTGTGGAATGAAGTGCACCTAAAGTCTGACCAGAGCTGCATTATGTGTGTCACTAGTATGATATCAGTATTG
This sequence comes from Stegastes partitus, assembly GCF_000690725.1. Taxonomy (NCBI): domain Eukaryota; kingdom Metazoa; phylum Chordata; class Actinopteri; family Pomacentridae; genus Stegastes; species Stegastes partitus. Next base: position 127,477 of record NW_007578386.1, on the reverse strand, counting down.
CATTTTTCCAATCTCCCAGGTATCATCAGCACCTGGATGTCATCACACCCTTCACTCATATGTGATTAATGCTCATTCTTCAACAGTTTGTGGCTCATTTACCAAAGTAATAAATGTTCAGGATGAGCCTTTAACCTCAGA
>NW_007578386.1:123538-127002 GCF_000690725.1 Stegastes partitus | reverse complement strand
GAACATTTTTACTGTCATTTTTTTTTTACAATTTCAACTGAAAAAAAGGCCAAAGCTGCAAATATTCACCACTTCAGTAGTAATTAGTTCTTTATCAATGTGTTTCACTGTATTCAAATCAGCAAAAATATGATTTTACACACATTTGCTGCTATTTGTACATTTTTTCCCCGTGTTGATCATTACAGGTGACGAGTAAAATAACAGAAAAAATGTTAATTTACAATTAATGTTGACTGTAAAAAAAAAGAAAACATGAAACTGCTTTATCAAAATTCTAGTAATCCATTCTTTAACAATGTGACTGTAAAATTACACTCTTTAACTGTATTTAAATCTCACTCTTATTGAACTTTACATTACTCCACTGTTTCTTGACGTCCTTGCTGCCAGATGTTCACTGTTTTCTAGCCTTTATGCAGGTTATTTTTTACAGTGTACTACAATCCAGGGCCAACTATAGTTATTTATACTCCACTATATTCATCTTGCAGCTTTAGTTGCTTTTCACGGTGCATGTTTTCCATCCTTTCAAACTGTGTGTCTCCAATTTTGCTGATTTTGAATTTAAAGTTAAACTCTGTGTTCCTTCATGGGTGGAAGATTTTCTCCTTTGTCTTAAGATATATTTATATTTATGTATAAAAGCATTCTTGAATCAGCTGGAAAATGTCACATTTGAATTTCTGCTGAGGCTGACGCACTTTAGCAGCATGAATCCACGACCCCGGCCTGTGAGGAGTCCACGGTAGAGGGCTGCTGCTGGTCTTGGTCTCGTTGTGTGGAGACTGTTTCACTGGTACACTTACTGTCAGTAAATAACAGTTTGTTTGAGTACCGCTGCCGACTACATGCATCCCTTTATGGACAAAGTTTACCATCGTTTTTAGTGGCAGCGAGGCAGAAGGTCTTACAAACTGGTGTCATGAACATATCAAAGACTTGAGTGGACTCTGGTGGCCTCCTCAGTCACCAGCTGTAGATCCAATAGAGCAGCTTCAAGATGTTTGTGTGTAGAACTGGAGATTTGCAGCATTAATGTGCATCTGATGAATGTGATACCAAGTTAATACAGTGGATGTAAATTACGCTTTGTATGTTTGTGGCTCGGTGGTTAGCATCATTGCCTCGTAGCAAGAAGGTCGCTGGTTCGCATCCCGGTGAGGACACCCGGGATCTTTCTGCACGGAGTCTCCATGTTCTCCCCGTGCAGCGTGGGTTCTCTCCGGGTTCTCCAGCTTCCTCCCAAACGATGTTAGCATTTAGCTCGTACAACCTCTCAGAGCTGCTGGCATGGCTGGAAACTTGTTTGTTTTTTAATACTTGCTTGCTCGTATGCCTGTTGATGGAACCAGTTTTTATTTGGGCTGGTGAGGCTAAAACATTATTTTATTTGAGGTGGTACAGAAAGAAATATGTCAAAATGTTTTCCTCCTTCGCTGTAGGCCGAGGTCAACTGTTTTAATCGCTTTTATCATTTGTGATGCAGGTGTGAGGCCACGTAGAAGTCAGCTAATGTCAAATTCAAGTGTAAATATCACCTCTGCTGTTTTTTATTTTTGTACTAACTTGGAGCTTTCTGAGTCCAGGTAACATCAGTAGGTGGTAGGTTATTATAAAAACGTTTAAAAGCACTTGGAGTCTAGTGTTAACCTCATAGGACGGGGCACAGATTTTAGGATTTACAGTTTGCTGAGCTGCTGTGACTTCTCTAAAAGATCTCAGCACCACCTCCGGAGCCGTCTGGCAGGTGAATCTGAAAACACTCTGCTGCCCGTTACATGATATTCAAGTGCTGGGAGACGGTCGAGCGCTTCGGTCTGCTGCCGTCACATGAACCCGGCCGCGGCCTGAGACCCGATCCGAGCAGCAGCAGCACTTTCCTTCCTCCTCAGAGTCCGCCTCAGGGCCTCCATCTGTCTGAATAAATGATACCCATAAGTGAATGAACTCTAAAGTGGTGCCGTGAAAGCAGTTAACGCCCCCACTTTCAATTCCTATTCGTGTCACTTTTTATTTCGCCGGTGGATCTCGTGTGGTACGTCGGCTCGTTACTGTAACGAAAGTTGCTGTTGAGCATCAATCCCCTCGTCATCCTCGGCCGGCTTCAGGCCTCCTTGCAGCCGCCGCCGTGGTCTCAGATCAACCTCGTCTCTTCACCCTCTACAATCACGAGGCGCTACAGGCCGCTACGACTCTCTGCAGCTCACTTCAGTCGATGCACTTAAAGCTTTTTTTTCTTTTCTTTTACCCCGTCTGGCCTCACAGAGAACAGCGAAGCATGAAGGCAGGAGGCTCCATGAGTCAGCCGGCAACTTGGCAACAAAGGAGTTGTGCAGGATGCTGAGAGGCCTTATTATCTGAGGAATAGTTTGACATTTCGGGACGTAAATTTATTCGCTTTCTTGCAGATGAGAAGACTGATACTGCTCTCATCTCTCTCAGTTAAAGCATGAAGCTGAAGCTGGTTAGCTGAGGATAAAGATGGAAACGGCTGGCCCGGCTCGGTCCAAATGGGTCCAGATCTCATTCATTATCATGTTACAGCTTATTTGGATGAAAAGTCATTACCAGGCTCAATAAGGTTTTACTAAAAATGTCTGAAATATGAACATCTACAGCAGTAACATCTGCTGCAGTTTAAATGTGTGACACGATTTAAATATCTAGACATTACAGTCGACACAAAGCTGTCAGCAGGGTCACGAGCAGCGTTAAAGTTAATTTGAATAATTAAAAAAACATCTGCACCAGCTGTAAAGCTCTCTGTTCACGCTCTGCTTTGTCCTCGTGTCGTACAACCTGGTCGCAGGCAGACGGGACGACACTCGGACCCGGGTTCTGACTCCATAAACAAAAGTCTGTAAAGTCTCAGATAGAAAGCCAAAAGATCAGCATCATGGCAATATGCTAATAAATAAAATGTTATGGTCAGACGATTCTGCTCATAATCCTGCATCCCAGAGCGTCTACTGGAGGTGATCTGATCCACAGCTTCTGGTTTTTCTGCATCCTCAGTTAAAGTCATGACAAAGTGGAATTCCATCCCCACAAATGTCAGGAAGCTTAAACCAGCTTCAAGGTTTGAGAACAAAGTTGTCAGCACCAGCGATGATCTTTTATCTATTTATTGTTTTTACTGATTTTATCTGATATCTCACACCAATGGACTTCTGTTTTATGTCGTATATTTATGCTCCGTGTTTTTTCTTTTTTCTGTACCTGCCCTGAGACAACAGACGCAAATTACCTTCTAAGTCTGATGCAATTAGTTTTAACTCGTCCCTGTAAGAACAAACTAAACTAATATTAATCCATAAACACAATATTTAACAGTAAAACAGAAAAAAAGGAACATTTCACAGCCAAACTGGTTTTATTTGCCTTTGATAGATTTTGTAAGTTTAACTGATACTTACATATTTTACTGCAGGTCTTTGCTTGTCCTGGAGGATTTCAGTGTC
>NW_007578386.1:95378-121804 GCF_000690725.1 Stegastes partitus | reverse complement strand
AGTCAGTTTTGCTTACCCCATTACATTTATTTTGCATGAAATTAACAGCAGATGATGTATTTCACTAATTAGCAGAATACTTAATGTGTTTTCGAGGTGCTTTCAGTGCAGAGCCTGGCTTCCTTTTTCCTTCCTGATTCAAGCCTGTGTGCAAATCGAGCCAAACGGCTTCACTTAGCTGCTGATCCAGTTTCATATTCAGCGTACAGACACGTTAATAGTTCTAATCTCTTCATCTGACTGTTTGCAATAAGGCGAGCAAGCGGGCGTCCTACGACGCCAAGTTATTCACCAGCTGTCAATTCATGTTTACTGTGTTAATGGAGACACGGAGCAGCAACATCCTGCAGCAGTCTGAAGCAAACAGTCAGAGAGATTCAAACAACACGGAGCTGAACGGAATGCAAAACAATAAATTATACAGCGAACAGTTTGGATTTGGGATGAGTCATGATTTGAGAGGGATTGCAATTTCTTTTCCATCCAAAAATAACAAACAATATAGACAAAGAAAGAAAAATGTCATTTCTGCTGCTGGAACAAACAAACAAACATGTTTCCTTATGTTTGGGAACATCTACAGACCAGGAGGGTCTCTGCAGCACCGCGATGCTTCATCTGAAACCAAACATTCTGACATATTTGACCTTTTTCACTTTTTGTTAAAACATTGCAGCTCATGCAAACTGGATATTTGCCTTCTCCATATTGCAATTTTGGGCTGCAAGGTGGCTCAGTGGTTAGCATCGTTGCCTCGCAGCTAGAAGGTCACACCCAGGATCTTTCTGCGTGGAGTCTCCATGTTCTCCCCGTGCAGCGTGGGTTCTCTCCGGGTTCTCCGGCTTCCTCCCACACAGTCCAGAAACATGTTGAGGTTAATTGGTGATTGTAAATTGTCTGTAGGTGTGAATGTGAGTGTGCTTGGTTGTCTGTCTCTAAGTGTAGCCCTGTGATAGACTGGTTACCTGTCCAGGTGAACCTGCCTTCACCCTGAGTCAGCTGGGATGGACTCCAGCCCCCCATGACCCTAGTGAGGATTAAGCGGTGTATAGATGATGAATGGAAGGATATCACAATTTTGATAATTCAATTAATTGTTCAGCCCTAGTCCCACAGACCTCTGATCAACGTGCTGAACCAGCGTTACTTTATTTCCATCCCATAAGAAGAATGCAGGAGGAGGTGCTATAGGAACTACACCAGGGGTGTCCAATCCTGGTCCTCGAGGGCCACAATCCTGCATGTTTTAGATGTTTTCCTTCTTCCAACACATCTGATTCAAATTATCAGGATCGCTATCAGGCTTCTGCAGAGCTTGATGATGAGCTGATCATTTGAATCAGGTGTGTTGGAAGAAGGAAACATTTAAAACATGCTGGATTGTGGCCCTCGAGGACCAGGATTGGAGACCCCTGAACTACACGGTGCCAGACGGTGCCCTGTCCGATGGCCACGTCTGACCCATGCATTTGCAACACAACAGTTTTTTGACTTTGTATGGCTGCTACCTTGGTCTCCCTTGTGAAAGAGACTTCTAATCTCAATGGGACTTCCTGGTATAGGGCTGCAAGGTAGGGCGGTGGTTGCCTCGCAGGTAGAAGGTCGCTGGTTCGCGTCCTGGTGAGGACACCCGGGATCTTTCTGCATAGAGTCTCCATGTTCTCCCCGTGCAGCGTGGGTTCTCTCCGGGTTCTCCGGCTTCCTCCCACATGGTCCAGAAACACGTTGAGGTTAATTGGTGATTCTAAATTGTCCGTAGGTGTGAATGAAAAAGAAAAAAACTCGATGCACACAAAGAGCTCAACTGAAATCACTTTTATTGTCAATACAGCACACACACACTTGAACTGATAGAAATACAAAAGTTTCTCTGCTCCCTTCTTTACAGTGACGTATAGAATATGCTACAGTAATACACACACACAGCCCTCACACTTGAAATGATATATACCGTGACTGACATCTTCCCATGATCAGCGTTAGTTAATACTACCTTCTGTGGAGCGGGCGACCCACGGACCGCCCACAGAGACTTCATGCAGATTTATATTTGTACAAAACTAGGAGTGTGACTGGATGCAGCTGCAGTGGAGTGACTCGGGGATGCTCCGCGAGATTAACTCGACGACAAAGGCGAGAAATTCTCTTCAAGTGTCATGATGCACGATTCCAGCCCAGGATGCGCTCAAGGTTCTACCTCGCTGAATGTGGTCCAACATCACAATAAAAATAACACAAACAAAAACAAAAACAACATCCTCCATGGCAGAGGTAATAACAACAACAACATCCCAGTGTAGCTCCGCACATCCTCCGAATCTCAGCATGTGATACGTCCTCGTGTCCCCTGATTATCGCAACTGGAATGATCCGAACAGGCCGGAGAAGCCACTGACAATAACGCGCTTGCTTTTTTTTTAAATTTATTTTTTTAGGTGTGTAGCAAAGTGGGAACGCCATAAAGTTTCTATTTTCAGTCGTGACAACACTGAGAGGTGATCATACAAAAAATCCTGGCGCTATAAACAAGCAAAAACTTTAACGACGGCTCACATCTGCTTCAGAATGCACTTGAGACGAATAAAACGGCAGCTTCAACCCGCTAACGTACGACCTAGCATGACGTAAAGAACTGAAAGTGTAACAAACAGCAGCGACATCCGGGCGACTCCCGCTTTCTGTCCGTTTACAAAAAAAGGCAGCTCGAGAAATCTCCCCCCCGCTCGAATGTCACGTATTTCTGGAAAAATTAAATCTAAATCTGGCCAACTCCGCGATACTACCAGCCCTAAAAATGCCCGTTACATTTGTGCATGCAAGTCCGTATGCAAGCCAACTACGACGACAACTAAAAGAATGACACACTGATTCACTGGCTCTGGAAGTCTGACTCAGTAAAACAGATCTTAAAAGATGCATTAAAATGTAGGTTTAAAAAAAAAAAAAAGAAAAGAAAAACAAAAACAGAAGTCCGATGTAAGAGCAGGCATTTAGAGTGAAAGGCTACGTCTGAGTGCATCTCTGCGGACATTCAGTCGACTTTCTTGCCGCGCAGTCGGAGTGTGTCCAGCGTGTATCTGCAGGCCGAGCCGCTGTACTGGGACAGGAGTGTCAGGACCTTCCCGTGGATGAGGGTCAGCAGGGTCTGGTGGCCCGTCGCCCAAACCCGGTACCAAGGCCCGTAGAAGGGATCGGACACGGCCGGACACAGCATGTTGTTCAGGTTGACCTCGGTGGCCTGCAGGAGGACAAACACAGACGGGTTGAGGAAAAGTATTATCCAGTTAGATAGTGAGATTCAGCACATCCATCCATCATCTCTACACCTTAATCCTCACTATGGGGGGCTGGAGTCTATCCCAGCTGACTCAGGGTGAAGGCAGGTTCACCTGGACAGGTAACCAGTCTATCACAGGGCTACACTTAGAGACAGACAACCAAGCACACTCACATTCACACCTACGGACAATTTACAATCACCAATAACCTCAACATGTTTCTGGACTGTGGGAGGAAGCCGGAGAACCCGGAGAGAACCCACGCTGCACGGGGAGAACATGGAGACTCCACGCAGGTGTCCTCACCGGGACGTGAACCGGCGACCTTCTAGCTGCGAGGCAACGGCGCTAACCACCGCTAGCACATTCTTTATTATCATTAATTTTAATGGATCTCTGCTCCAACAAACTACCTGAAGGACAAGCTGACAGCAAATAAATCTTCTACGACTGGACTTCACTGCAAGTTGGTTTTGTTGTATGTTTCTGGGATTCCCTCCCAGATCGATGTCAGTTTCTTCTTTTACTGAAAACGTTATTTTATTTTACAGCCTTCTGCTGAATGGTTTCGTTATTTTACTTTGTTCTTTATATGAAGAGTTCATTTGCAAAAACAGATAACTCCATTTTTGTAGATTTTAACTTGTTTAACTTGTAAATTTTTGTTGTTGGCTTGAGATGATATCTATTAAACTGAAGCTGAGTGGATCTGACTCAGTAGAAATGACATAAAACTAGAGATAACTCAAGTTTGATTGATGTTGTCTCAGGTAGACGATAGAGAAATGGGTTTTCTGAAGGTTTGTGAAGATGGACTTATCTGTTTTTGCAAATTAACTCTTCATATATTTTACTAAGTTGGTTTTTCTTTTTTAATCCTTTGCATTGTGGTCATTTCCTTTTGTTCTGGTTAGATATTTGGATTTGTTTGGTTTTATCTGTATTTTAAAATCTACTTATAAATAAAGATAAAGATAAGATAAAGATAAAGAGACTTTATTGTCATTGTGCAGAAGTACAACGAAACTTGTGTGGAAGAACACGACAATAGCAGCAGTGCAAATAAGAATAAAAATAAGAATACTAGAAATAAGAATAATTTAAACAAAGTACTATATACACAAAGCATTATATACAATAAAGTGAAAAGAGACTAAATCTAAAATAACAAACAGTCTAGTTTAGTTAATGATTTCCACAAGTCCGTCCATGTGCGATGATATTTAAATCATTACTTTATCAACAATAATAAAACATCCTGGCAGCTGTGACGGAGCTCAGGACTCCACCAGCTGATCAAGTGTGACTCACAGAGATGTAAACGGTGTGATAACAACCTCCTACAAACAGCTGGAAGCCATAAACTAAACTTCTGTTAATGCAGAGTGTGAAGAACAACACAGATTACGTCCATGACTGGCCGGTTTAGTTTGAGTTGTTTTCACAGTAAAGTTATATTTTTATGGACGTTTTGTAGCCGGATAGATTTAAGGCTGTTGAGGAAAGCGAATGAGACGAGGGGGGTTTGTGAATGTGGAAGAAAAGTCTGTTGATGTGACTCGTGAAAGTGAAACTCATGTGAAGTCGCCGCCAGACTGATAGAAAGGAGTTCATAAGTGAAAGCGGCTTTATTGTTTAATGGTCTTGATATCTGGAAAACCGAGGCGGCCTCATAACATCACACAGACAAACAGTGAAGCTTCATTAATCCGTCTGTGCCGCGCTGCAATCAAGCTATTCGGCCTCTTTGTGTTTCTATTAATGTCAGAAACTCCGTCCTGAGCTGAAGCTGATTAATACGTGTTGGACACATTTGTGCTGTTAACTTTGATTTGCGGCGAGAGGACAAAATAATACCGATTGTTATGAAACGGGGGATTCAGTATGAGGTAACAAGGTGCAGAAATGAGGCTATTAGCTCTGAAAAAACCGTGACAATTCAGCCGGCGTCGGTTTAAAGCAGAGCGGCTCTGAAAGGTCTGCAGATTTCCCTGAAACCCGTATCGGCGTCTACAACCATCATAACGGCATTACAGAGCAGGTAAACATTTAGAACAATCTGAACCCGTGCAGAGCAGATGTTGATATCTCAGGCTTTGTGCACTTTATCACGGTCGGTGGTTTCAGCTGACAATGACGCTGCAGATATTCGGCCTTGTGGGACTTTTATCAGCTCCCCTGTTTGCCTTTTTCCACTCATTGTGACTGCACTCGTATACGCTCTCTGGGCTTGTAGTTTGAGTTCTTTTTTTAAAGAAAGAGACAAAACCCACAATAAGTAAGTCAACTTGAAATGTCCTACAGACATCATGATAATTACGACTTCTTTCAGCCACAATAATCATGTAGTGAAATGTGAACTCTCGTCCCACTGCTCATGTATGTTGTTGCACAGCAGAATGTGTTCACACGTCAGCGCTACGCAACACGTCAGCACACGTATGTGCACATGCTTGTCATGCTTTAAAGGTAAAGCACGCACGAGGGCGTGACTGAACAAAGTATTTTAATTGATTCAACGCCTGAAGATATTTTTTGATTAAGTCTCTGAGCTACACTAACGATAAAACCACACAAATAGATTATCGTGAGATTAAATAATAGAGAAATATACATGACAACATATTTTAAGTTTATGATTTAAAGTGCTGTGTTGTAATTCTGTCATAGCCATGAAGTGACTTTAAACATGAAGTAAATCTGAGATTATTTCTATTTTTTAATGCTTTATGTTGTAATAGTAACAGTGGTTAGCATCGTCGCCTCACAGCTAGAAGGTCGTCGGTTTGCGTCCCGGTGAGGACACCCGGGATCTTTCTGCATGTTCTCCCCGTGCAGCGTGGGTTCTCTCCAGGTTCTTCCTCCCACAGTCCAGAAACATGCTGAGGTGAATTGGTGATTGTAAATTGTCTGTAGGTGTGAATGTGAGTGTGTTTGGTTGTCTGTCGATACGATGTCCCTTGCCTTCACCCTGAGTCAGCTGGGATAGACTCTAGCCCCCCTAGTGAGGATTAAGCGGTGTGTAGATGATGGATGGATGTTGTAACACATTTCACTCGAGCTACACAACTGTAACCTGACAATGAAACCTAATCAGTCTAAAAATAACGTCCGTGTGTCTCTCTGTCAACAGGATGAATTCATTTTTCAGGCTCAGTGTGTAGCATAAAAACACACTAAATGACACGGTCACATAGAAAACCAACAAAGCAGCCAGTCTGATCATCCTGCTCTCGTGATCTTTCTGTGTTCACCTTCAGGCTCACACTATAGACCACCAGACATTAGCTTGTTTGTTCTCAGAGCAATCACATCATGAAACAGTCGTGCAGCAACCTTTGAAGGTTTTTTAAGGATTTAATCCATCAGTACCTAAAATCTAAATGTTGTTAAAAATATATTCATTCTACTAAATGATTCTTTTATCTTCTCCAAACTGTATGGCTCTGTGTTGTTTTCACTGTCTGAACCAAATCGCTCATACAGGATCTTCATAAATGCTGGACTGAAGGCTGAGTCACCCTAAAAGCAAACTACTTCTAATCCGTGATCTCATTCTTTCAGTCCCAACCCAAAGCCCACGACCAGACTGAGCGGTCAGACTCATAATATGTCATCTACATGTCAGTGCTTCGGTATTTGGTGACTGTTTGGGCACATCCCTGTTTTCAGCTTCAGCAGAAGAAATGTGCATTATCAGTTTGACTAACGGTGCTTTTCTTGTCCTGTCATTTTAAATCCTGTTCACTCCGTCTGAGCTACAGGAAATGAAACCAGCGATGGTGTGATCACGACAAACATGTTCTTTGCACGGTGACATGACACATAAAGCCCAGCAGAGGGCTCCGTCTTACCAGGCCAAGGACCTGCAAGAAGAGGAAGTGGTAGAGGAACAGGAGGCCGGTGGACAGCAGCGCCCACCACATGTCTCCCAGGGGCTCGGGCTTGTACACACCTGCAACGAGAATCACCTGTGAAAAAAAAATCTCAACCGCGACCACACATCTTGTGTTCCAACACTGTGCACCGGTACAATCCTACAGAGCGCTTCCCCGTTAATGCATCAGTTAAATGAGCAGCTGGAGAAAAGCGGGCAGCAGGATGTGGTGTCGAACTGGCTTTTCCGGTTTCCTCACTGCTGAGGTAACGCCAGGGGAGGCATCGCGTTTGCTCTCATTGTATCAGCTTCCCCAGAAAAGCGAGTGTTTCCTTTTGTCAGGCTCCAGCGTTACGTTACTGATGAACAATGAAGCTCTTCTGGCAGAGTTCTGATCTCTACAGCCTACATATTTCTGTCTGGCATTCGACCAGCTGAGCATACTTTTCAAATAAGAACCAAACCTCGTGAATGTATTCCAATCTTTATCTTTGGTGTTGATCTTTTAAAACCATAAATCATCAAGCTTGACAGTAACTCTTTCTTTGCGTATTTGCCTCCAACCTGCAGGATTTGGTTCCTAATCATGAACGCTGTTTCGTGCAGGACAGTAACGGAGCTGCAGAGACGTTGTATCTGCAGGCTAACTTAGTTGTGTTTTGTCCTCAGGAAGCTTCCTGATCTTGCCGCTGCTAATGTGTACATTCTGCATCTGCATCCTGTAGCTGCCGGAGACGTGGGATCCATTCATTGGACACAGAGGAGCAACAAATATGTTTGTACACGGCTCTTGTCTTGAGAGTTTTTACATTTGCTTTTCAGTGGCATGAAGACTATAAGCTTCCTACATGAACGACAACAGCTACCAAGGTTGAACAAACAAAGAAAAAGAAAAAAGAAGCAGGTACCATCTCCAACACCAGCGACAAAACAAGAGGCGGTATTATGACTCTGCTTAGCCGGCATGTGAAAGATATGTGATTGTGCGAGTGCAGAGAACACGGGTGTGGACGCCGCCTACCTCCTTTCCTGAAAAGGTAAAGAGGCACCAGGTACAGCATGGAGTGCTGGATGTAGTAGATCTCCTTCTCGAAGGGAAGCTGAGGAAGGAAACAGAGAATAAAACATTTTGAATCCTCTCCAGCGTTATTAAGGGAAGAGCCGCTCGTGACGTACTGCTGAGATGAAATCTCACTCGCTTCAGGCCGGTTCATGCTTTCCACAAAAAAAAAGGTCTGCGTGACGTACATTTAGTCATCCGCCCAAATCTGGGTTTTTCTGTGCTCGACGAGAAGGACGACGCGACCTTCTGTGGAGCGAATCGCTGAGCACACATGTGGAGGGCGTGCGACTCATTCAAAGTCTGCACGAGGATGTGAAAATTCAATTGGCCCGTAGCTCTTTTCTTTAGATGTTGGAAATGTAGGTCCTGAGACACATCAGGTTGAGAAAGGCAACTGCTGTATAGCTATAGGAGACGGCTATTGTTCACGTACATAATAGATAAAATGCATTAAGCAGAATCTGTGTCCACAATAAGGTCAGACGTCCGTGCTTCATAAACTTAATCGTGCTGTTTAAATGTGCACCAGACCTCCAAGGTTCTGACGTAACCCGGCCGCTCCATTGTCGCTGCCTAGTTTGTATTCGTTCCTCACACGTCTCTGTGCCGAGAGAACTGTTTCAAAGAGGAAAGCTAACCAGGAACAAAATGTCTATTGATCTAAAACAAATGCAAAACAGTGCTTTAAAGTCGTGCTTCCTCGTTTGAGAAGTTCTTTTTCCCCCTTTATCTGATGGGGAACAGGAGATAAAACCTCCACTTGGGTTAGAATAGACTTTATTTATCCTAGACCTGGGAAATTATTGTAAACAGCAGCATCCAAAAACAGAAAGAAAGCACAAGAAAATAACAATAATTAAGTCATATGCAGCAGGTCCAAGGCTCCACCGCCTCCGGTTGGGCAGTGAGAGCGACGTACGATTAAAGTCTCCTGAGATGACGATCAGGTTGTGATGTTTGCAGCTGAGACACTGAACTATGGATGACTGCAGCATCAGCATCAGCCGAGGGTGGGGGATGTAAAGTGTAATCGCCAGGACGTGTGAAAACTCCCTCGGCAGGTAAAACAACTGCAAACCAACCAATAGCATTTTGATTTTCATGAATAACACGCTAAAACTTGGCTTTTTTTTTTTTTAAAAGTTCAAACTGTCCAAAGTGTGATTTCATCGAAGCAAATAGAATTTAAAGCGTCCAGCGAACAGATTCAGACTTCCTTCATTAAAACAGCACATTTCCATCATCAATCAAGCTCCCACTTTCCTGCCACTTGAGTCCAACGTTTTGTCTCCTCTAGTAGAAGAGCTGCACTTATTTAAACATCACATTTGTGTGAGCGTCCCCGTTTTGACGAGATAAAATGTCTTTTTAAACAAATCTGAGCTGAGGGGGGGTAACCATAGACTGTATAAAAGATGGACAGAGCAACCAGCCCTGAAAAATGAAGCCAACCCAGAAGTGTCAAAAACCTGCAACATCACTACGTCCGCTAGCTGCTGGCTCCAAAAAGCCCTGGCTCCCATAGACTGGAATTGGAAAAGAAGTGATCACAGATCATGAAATACTGCATTCCTACAGCTCAGGATTTTTTTCTTATTAGTTTTCATGGTCAAATCCAGAGATCAGGTGACCAATCTGAAAATAAATCAATACTGAATTTTAAAAAAAAATCGTCAACATTTTGTGGGGCAAGGGGCGTGGCTGGCTTGATTGACAGTCGGCAGCGACGATGCAGACGAACCGAGCAGAAAGCGGTAAATGTGGGCGGGCAGAGAGGGCCCGCCTCTCAATCCGTCTGACCAATCACTGCTCTTATGGCTCCGCCCCCCTCCCACGATTTTTGCGTCACCGGCTCCAAAAATCCAAGATGTCAACCAGGAAGTAGCAAAACCCTGGCTTCATTTTCTCAGTGCAGAAACCAACGGGTGACGTCACGGTAGCTACGTCCATCTTTTATACAGTCTATGGGGGTAACACTTCCTCTTCTCGCCGAGCTGCCACCAAAAGCGAAACAAGGCACCTGTTCTTGTTGACCTGGAGCGACGTGTGAAGGGGCTACTTACCAGTCTAGTGTTGACTACAGGGAACATCAGAGCCAGCAACGCCCCGTTCAACATGTGGACCTGCAGCCTGAGAACGGAACAAAAGAAGCTTTTAGACATTTAAAATGGCGTCAGACTGAAAGAAAGTTCAATCAGATCGACTCCATGCCCTCCGTCACATCTGCCCGATACTCCCAGGAACTTTTTTTTTTTTCAACAATTACTTCATGCATCATTGCATTACTGACATATTAGCTTGAATCAATTAGTGCTGATCTAAGCGCAGAGGAACAGGTGGGAGCTTCTGTTCCACGTTACTGAAACCCAATCAGAGCCCTCCCTGATGCTGTTAGCAGCAGCTGTCTCTTATTCGTTGGCAGGGTCAGTTCCTGGCGGGGAGCGAGAAGTCAGGTCAGTGATGTTTCAGGCGATCCATGTGCACGCTTTGGAGACTACGAGCCATTAAGAAATCACACCAAGCTGCTGCTGCCGCCGTCGTCGTGATTCACACAAATCAGCGGTTTCTAGCTACTCATTGGTCATTAGTACGATCTGGATGACGTGTATTTCGGCACACATTTGCTGCTTTTTTCCGGCTCACTCACCATTCAGCGCACACGCCGCCTGTCTACTCCTGCAGACAAGAGGGGAAGTGCAACAGTTCACTTGTACACGGTCCGACATGTAGGAAAGAAATGTTTCACCGAGATTTATTCTAAAAGCCACCGTGTATAACGTTTAAAAAGCCCAGGAGCTCGTGTCAAAGTGTGCATCTATCACCTCCGAATGCTTTTTTTTTGTGTCAAATGAGCCAAAATAACTGTTGTGACAGCCAAGGTCACTGAGAAAACAGCAGAGCCGTACGACTGTCAGCTCAAATAAGCCCGGCCGTCGCTCTGGGAGGCGGAGGGGACGGCGGGGACGGAGCTTCGGTACCTTTTCGGGAAAAAACAGTCATTCAGATTCACCACATTTACTCATCATTAGCGAGCGATGTGTTGGAAGATATGTTTAATAACTTTTTGGGATGTGTAGCTCTCTATCACGATCGATACGGCGGCCATGACCTGAATCTCTAACGCTGCATCTATTTCCATATTTCAGCCGCTACATACGACTTATTCGCTGATGTGGAGCTGAAAGTCCCTCAAGTTGCTCTGAGATAGAAATATATGTTTGCTCCTCACGCAGCGCCTGCAGCTGTTTAGCCTGACGTGCAAACACGAGGAGCAGAAAGGAGTCTACTTAAGACAGAAGGGCCGTCCCGTTCTTGAATACAGATGCTGCTTTTGTGCGTTTGATCGACGCCACAATATGCCGACACAGGAGCTGCGTTTAGCATGTAGAGGAGGCTGTACTGTAAAGTTTTTTTTAAAGATCAGAGTTCTGAAAACACAAGAAGCGATAGAAATCATGCTCATCTGTGCATTTCCTACCATATCTGAAGTTTGTTGGCTTCATGTATTTACGTTCCATCTGTATCTGTTTTTATAGTTTCTGCTACAGTCTGCCGTCCCTCACTGGATTCAGATTGGATATTTATAAAAGACGAGGAAGATGTAAAGCCAACACTTCCATCTGCTGTACCTCCTTCTTAAAATTGTTTAACTGATGGCTTTAAAGATCCCATATTATGCTCATTTACAGGTTTATTAAATGGGATCTACAACAACACATTTACAACCTTAAATGTTCTAAGCTGTGTTATTTTTCTCATACTTCCCGTTGCTGCAGCAGTTCCTCTCACCTTCTGTCTCTTGGCACTTTAAAGGCCCAAAAGGAAAATTGTATTGATTGCAGAGAGACGTACAGATGTGTTCGTAGCCTCCCAGTAAAGAAGGAAAAAACAGCTTCAGTCACTGAAATAAGTTGAAATTGACAAAAGTAATAATAAATAAAAATGTAATGAAAATCATGATGTTGCTTTTGAATTGTGGTTCAACAGAAATATTTAAAAACAACAAGCAAACAAGCATGATGGGACCCATAAACTAATATTTAGTTGAACAACCCTTTGAGCCAATCAGGTGTTTTCTGTAACTCTAATTTATCCGGGACAGTTTTTTTTTTTTTAATTATTCTTTTCAACCGTAATTCCAAAGCAGCATCTCATTTCACTAAATTGTAATTTAGCAAATTTTTATTTATTATTACTTTTTTATTTTCTAGTTATTTGAGTGACTTTTGTGAGTTTGTCTTTTCTTTAATGGCAGGGGATGAATACATTTGAGGACGACTGCAACTCTATCAGAAGCATCTCTACACTGCAAAAAAAAAAAGGGTAGCCCAAATATAAGATATAAACACTAAATCTGAGAAGAAAATGACTTAACACTAGTGAAATTATCTGTCCATGCAGCAAGTAAATTCTACTTGATAAATCTAAGATTTTTAATGCTCAATTTAAAATTGTGCTGTAAAATCAAGGACTAAAAATGAGTAAATAACTTTTAAAACAAGCCAAATTATCTATAGTGTGAAAAAAATAAGATTTTAAATCTTGGCAAGTCCCAGATTATTTGTAGTGTAGCGAGGCGATATCGGCGTGAGGCTGCTGCACACTCTTCGTTTGAGGGCGGCTCAAGCTCGCTGCTGTGCAAATGTGTTACGAGGTGACGTCAAGAAGAGGAGCCTGGAATTCAAATGAAGTATTACAGGCAGGTAGGAAGCAGTGGGAGACAGTACCTCCCTTTGTTGTGGACTTTTACAACCTTTTATGGCCGCAATAAAGCTAAAAAACACACTAAAGGATGGAGATGAAGCAGAACATGGGCTCTTTAACTGTGACGCATCCACGAGTTTTATCAAAACTGTGTCTAAGGAGAGAACAGACTAGTTTATAAACACAAAAAGATAAAGAGCTGCGGATAACGACGACTTCTCTGCTTTTATTTCTGCTCATTGCGTTGCAGCACAAGGCCGACTACTGACCCACATCTGCATCAGGACTAACTCCAACAGTTCTACCGGTTTTCCTTCTGTTGCGTCTCCGACAAAGCTCGTGTAAACTGCACTCCCTGTTACCGCGGCAACCGCAGACTGTCATTAAAATCGTTCAGGATTAAAACTTTAAGCCTCGCGTTCACACACGTTTACACAAGCTGTCGGCGGTTTACCTTGACGGTTCCCTTTTTACATAAACGAGTAAATTCTTCAGCTGATGCCAAACTATGAGAAAGAACATGATGAATGTGGCTATTTTCTAAACATCTTATTGATCGTGAGATGAGATACTCAGATTGTTTCTCTTTTCCATTTCAGGTGGAGCCCGGCTACGGCTCCTTGATGAACCTGCCGCCGCTCATCGTTCCCGGTGCCGCTCCACCCGTGGGCTACGGCGAGCACAAAGTGACCCCCGCTCGTATTTATGTCCGAGCCAATCCCACATCGCGTTCCCGCCGGCAACAAACACAGTCATTTCTGCTGAATAATTAACAGGCCTGACCAGAGGAGCTGCTGAGGAGACCATAAACCCAAACAAACGCATTTCAATAAAAACCTCTGTGAAAACCCAATTTTACCCCGTCGAAGCCTGCTCGCAATTACAATCAACGGCAATTGCTTTTTATATGAAAACAAAATCCATGTTTAATTTGGTTCACGCTGAATATTCACTTTGGCACCACGCAGCTCCTGTGGCAGGTTCATGGTGAGCCTCTGTTGTGGCCCTTTTACGTTGTCGAAAACATTTTTAACAGTTTAGCTGAGGTTAAAACACTAAAGACAGACACGAGCCACGGGGTAAATATACTCACCTAAAAACAACCATTGCTGTTTTACACGGCGGGCAGGCCAGCAGGAAGATCTGCAGAGTGAAGCACAGGGAGAAAAGAGAAAGCGCATTATTGCATTTAACTCCTACGGTCATTACAGAGCAGCTTGAGGAGCTTCCGGCGCTGCAAGTCAAGAAAACGAGTTTGCACTAATATAATAAGAGCAGAGGCCTTGAACAGAGGGTAACGGTGAGGTGCTTCTTGCTTAAAATCAGGAGAAAGAGTTAAAGGAAGGGGCTGCAAGGTGGAGCAGTTGGTAGCACTGTTGCCTCGCAGCAAGAAGGTTGCCGGTTCATGTCCCGGTGAGGACACCCGGGATCTTTCTGCGTGGAGTCTCCATGTTCTCCCCGTTCTCTCCGGGTTCTCCGGCTTCCTCCCACACAGTCCAAAAACATGTTGAGGTTAATTGTCTGTCTCTAAGTGTAGCCCTGTGATAGACTGGTTACCTGTCCAGGTGAACCTGCCTTCACCCTGAGTCGGCTGGGATAGACTCCAGCCCCCCATGACCCTAGTGAGGATTAAGCGGAGTATAGATAATGGATGGACGGAGTTAAAGGAAGGGCCTCTGGGGGGTCGTCATGCAATTAGGGTGGAATTTGAAAGCATTACAGCTGCTGCCAGGTGTTGGCGTTCGTGTGTTTTACTGCCTGACTTCGAGCTGCTGAAACAATCTGCAAGTCAAGAAATAATCAGAGTTCTGGGTAAATTCATAAAAAAAATCCCATTCACGGCTACAAAGGCAGGCGGCTCATGCTTTGTTTGAAAGTATTCATTTCTAAAGAAAAAAAAAAAGGAGTTTGAAATGGTTTTCTAATACCTTTCCATTGTCAGAAATATTTATATCAGAAAGTCGGCCGGTTACAACTCAGCCCTGCAATCTGCGCACCGTGACTCAGGGATACTGCGAACATGGATTGGTTTAAAACACCATCTGACACGAGGAAAAAGCTGGTTTTGCCTGAAGGCTGGAAACAGAATTACAAGAAAGCAATTGACCTGAGATTTGTTGTACAACTACCCACCGGCCGTGGGCTTTTCTTTTTTGGAGGTGGGGGGTTGGATACGTCTTGAAGATTGATCTGCTGTACATCTATCAACGTGTATGAATCTGCAGCGTGAACAGAACTGAGTTTACTTCAGCAGAGATGGTCCAAGTAACAGAAACTTTTAGAAAATGCATCATCCTGAACTTTTAAATACGAGTGGGTATTATGATAATGCATTTACCCTCTCTGGACTTTTACTTTCAAACTCTTCTAACTCGTGAAGATTAGTCATCAGAGTGAGACAATACACGAAAACGTCTCGCTTGCCGGAGAAACTAATAATCGACTCAACAGTGTGCATTTCCCGTCAGAAACACTGCGACCCATCCACACTACAGGGTAACCACGCCGTCAGTGATGAATCATTTCAGGTTTTTAACATTAAATTAGCACGCTGTGGGCCTGATGGCTGCACAGAGCAGCACCACGATGCTGACATCACATATGCAGCAGGGCAGCTGTATGAAACCACACGACTCGGCGCCGCGGCCTCAAAAGGTCCGAAATGAATCTGAGAAGAGATCATGTTGCTGGCATAAATCGGGTTATTCTGCTCAGCAGATGCCACTTCCTCCTTCTCTGCAATGGTCTTCAGACAACCAGGCTGCAATATTCATAACACACAGGGTACAGGATAGCTAGAACAACTGGAACATCTTTTCACGAGTAGCACCACAGTGACTGTAAATATTCTAGGAGCACAAACATCAGGAGTACGACTTAAATCACAAATGCAGCTTGGGATGCGACCGCAGCTCATTTGCTGTGTTTAGGGCAGCTGTTGTCCTCTGATCACAGGTTCGATCCCCCGTCCCTCCACAGTCCAACTGTCTGAACCCGAAGTTGCTCCCCATGGCGGGCAGCACCTTGCATGGCAGCTCTGTCGCCATTGGTGTATGAATGTGTGAATGAGAAACACACTGTAAAGCGCTTTGGTATATAAGTGCAGACGATTTACCATTTTAATACGGCAGCAAATCGCAAAGGAGATGATACAGGCAGTTCCATGTAAGGCACGATGCTCGCGTGGCTGAGAGCATTGCAGAGGTTCAGGCTTCAGGCTTAATGGCTTCCAGACAGCGCCGATGTGCACAGAGTGAGCCCATCTTCACCTTGAACAGCTGCTCAGGTGAGGTAATTATTAGATGCTGTGCCAATTAAAATACCTTGTGTTTTTTTTTTGTCTGTTCCTGTAATATTTAATGGAAGTGAGCTGATTAAACAGTAAGGCTGCTGGTTAAAAAAGGCTACATCAGCATTTGAAAAACATATAATTCCTTTTAACAATTAACTGATTATTGATTTTTAACGTGGTTGACTATCGGGTAGGAAATCGGTTTACAATTTTCGTGTCTGAATTGACAAAGTGTGTCAGAAAAGTTCCAGGACTGGTGTCACAACAGATAGATTTCAAACCCAAACTACCAGTTTCCCCTTTAGACGATCAACCAGCTCGTCTACAAAGAGATTTGTTTGCTTCGTTCAGTGCACGAGAAGAGGTGAGAGTTGTGGCTGCTTCACCATGACAACCTGCTCACAACGCCCTGAGCATCCCACAGTTCCTGGCTGAGAAGAACATCTCCGTGCTGGAGCAACCTCCCTGCTCACCCCACCTGGCTCCGTGGGGTTGTTTCCTCCTCCCCAAGCTCAAGGGGGTCATCAAGGAGACCCGTTTTGAAGACGTGGACGACATCAAGATGGCTGTGACGATGGAGGATCCCTGAAGAATCCTTCCAGGACTGCATGGCGGCAGCAGAGAAGGCTGGGGAAGTGGGTTAGACTCCAGGGGGGTTACTAGGAATATGTCTTTTGTGGCACCAGTCCTGAAACTTTTCTGACACACCTCGTACAGTGTTCTTATTTTTTTCATTTTAACTGTTACATGCTTTGTTAATTTGATGTTTTCTTCTATGGAAACAGGTCATGAAGTACCATCAGGACATCGGTGGCAGTTATTCCTGATGTGCTACACACCTGTACCATCTGTCAAGCCAACCTGAGACCAACGACGGTGCCACATTTACACCGCTTGATGAAAGAGCTCTGCGTAGGACACACCTGTGTTGCCTCACTCCAAACTCCTCCCAGAGCCTCTCCTCTCTTCTCCCTCCTCAAGGTGCATTTAAGAAATTAGCAGAAATTACACGATGGTGGCGGGGGGACGATTTCCTGGAGGACAAGTTTGAATAATGAAAATCACCCGTTATCAGCTCATCTGTTCCCTGTAAAGTTAATGCTTCCTGCTGTTGTCGTGTTTTATGTTTGAAGTCTGCAGTCGAGTTGGCAGCTTTCCACGCGAATGCTGGACCACACTGAGGGCAGAACACACAGCATTGCTCTCTCTGCAGCATCTCTGGGAGCCTCTCCTGCTGGATGGAGAAGGCCTGCTGCTTCCTCGTCTGAGTTGTCCTCATTAGATATTTGGGACTGCAGCGGCGCAGGAGGCCCCGAATGATCTTTTCTTTTTGAAAAATGAACCGATCGTTGGTTTCATCGGCACCAAAGGGCCCAGCAAGAGCGAGCTGACATATGGGCCGGACACATGCAGATGACATCCTGCGCAGAACTGTCCCCGTCCTGCGTTGTTATGATGATGAGAGCCTCGCATTAGCCCTCCACTCTAATCACTCACTCTCCATCTCACTCCCTGCTGGAGTTTACATGATGTACTATCACAGGGGGACATATTTGCCCGTCGCACCGGCGCTCCTGGTAATAAAACTTAAGTCTCGCTGTTTCCAAAAAGGGTCGCAACGCTCAGACGGACAATAGCCGTCAGTGCCGCTGGGTCTGTTGTCAGAGCTCATAGCTGCGTTTGGCCCATGCACATTCCTGAGATGGATTATTACTGTCAGCCACCATTGTGCGCTGTGTTTGGGATTATGTCGGAGGCAGTGAGATGTTGTCACTTGGATCCTTTGTCTCATGTCAGACACATCAAACCAATTACACAACAGTCACTTAGACGCAGCCCTCAAGTCTCCAGCTTTGAACAAATTAAAAAAAACTAATGAAACAAATATTCTAAAGGAGCAAGGAGTCGCAAAGTATTCGCTGTTACGTGAATAAGCAAGAAATTAGGAAATAACTTGTGTAAAGTCTAATTGCCAACGTCTGTTCTCTCGTCTCGGATTGACCGCTGCATCACGGTGACAGAGGAGGGCTGGTTGATGAGGAGGTCCCTCGCCACTGCACTATGGAGAGCGTCCCGTCCTATGGATGTGCGGTGTGGCAGCTGCACGGCATCGGGGGTGAAACAACTTCAGACGGCTCAGTGGATCGTTGGCTCCACACTCCCACACCGGGAGGAGATCTGCTTGAGTCGTTTCCTCTGACGGGCCACAAAGATCCAGAATGACCCCGCCCTCCCAGGACACTATTTACCAGCCTCCTCTCTGGCAGACTCAGGGTCGTGAGAGGCCGGGCCAATGGACTGGAGCGCAGTTTTTTCCCCATGGATGTACAGAGACTGCTGCAGGAGTCATAACACTCCCAGGACAGATGCTCTTTTGCACTCTGGTGGAGTGTTTGCTGTTTCTGTCACCTTTTAGCTCGTTTATCTTGGACTGTGATCATATCGGCTGCCGCAAATAAGAAGCCAAACTAAATTTTGATGTTTTTTTTTTTTTTTTTGCAAGACGACAATAAAGCCTCTTAAATGAAAATTCAAAAATGCTAGTTTCGTTTCATATCGGGGCAACACAGAAGTGGTTAACACTGTCACCTCACATTTTGAAGGTCCTGGGTTCGACTCCCATGTTCCCATGAGTCTCCATGTTCTCCCCGTGTAGCATCGGTTCTCATCGGGTTCTCCAGCTTCCTCCAACAGTGTAAAGACATGCTGAGGTTGGTTGGTGTTTCTATATTGTCTGTAGTGTGCTTGGCTGTCTGTCTCTAAGTGTAGCCCTGTGATAGACTGGTTACCTGTCCAGGTGAACCTGTCTTCACCCTGAGTCAGCTGGGATAGACTCCAGCCCCCCATGACCCTACAGAGGTGAAAGCGTTAGATGATGGATGGATGGATGGTACGTCACCAGTGCCCTCTCTCATCAGGATAATACTAAGAGTTAAAGGTGCCCCAAATTCCCCACAGATCTCAGTTTGATCCAGGATGGGCTGGAAACCCCAGTGCGATCCACGGAGGCCCCACCTCACAGCCTCCAGGACTTAAAGGATCTGCTGATGATTTCTCGGTGCCTGAAACCACAGGATGCCTCGGAGCTGTTTTGGCATCATGAGGGGGATCTACACAGTCCTGGGCAGGTCGTTTTAATGCATGAACACAGAGATGGGAGTTTCCAGTGTGTGACAGCAAAGTTTGGGCTCCAGCATGTTCACTGTGCACACGAGAACTCCCTCAGAGATAGATTTCATACCAATTACTGAGCAGGTTGCTTTAGTCAGTAGCTACTCGCCTGATCGGTGGCGTTTGCGGGTAAACAGTGAAACACAATCCATACGTTAGTGCGGACACGCTGTTATCTCAAACCACCTACTGCTCCTCTGCGGAAACTGCTTCAGTTAATTTGTGACGACACTAAATCTCGGCCTTATCCAAAAAATGCCACAGGAAGCCAGTCGGAGCTAATCTAATTCAAAAGGCCATATCAGTCCAGAACTAAGATTAATCCCCGTGCGAGATGCTGGCCCACGAAGTCTTGATCTTATTTATAAGTGAGAAGCACTGCTTAAGTGTAATCCAGTGCTGTATATATTCAGAGAGAAGGTCCTTGGCTTTTATTAGGTAGATAACACATTTGTGATCCACGGTGTTATCAGCAGCTACATTAAGTATGCAGAGTCGCCTCAGCTGAAGGGACTGATGCACTGCTTCAGATTACTCGTGTGAAGTCCTTTAAATGTTTGCAGAATTCATCCTGCGATATATTCAATAAAGCTACAGGAGCTCATTAAATTCTCTTGATCTCTTATCAATATGAATTACAGGTCATTTGAATGAAAACGCTGCCTTTGCTTCCTGGTCCAGAGGCGTCAGGCTCAATGTGGCGGCTTCCTGACCGAGTGTTCAACAGCGTCGGGACTACCAGCGCTGAAGCACGCTCACTTAGAGGACTGTTCACCAGCGAGCTCGTTGGAATTGACGAGCCAAAGATATTGGTATGCAGCGTGAATCGATCGGATGCGTGTGAAGCTTAAGCGGGGTCTGTTCCTCGGCTGCGCTGCTAATCCGGCGGCGTTCAGCAAACACTTGTAGGGTTTAACTTGGAGTATTGTTTTCAGGTTCAGCCGCTGGCTCCGTGTGGTCGATGGGTGGTGGGTTACCTCGGTTACACTGTGTGCCACGTGTTACCACAGCAACCAAAAACACTCTTGTTTTGCAGCTGTGGTTGATTTTATTTGCATCTTCTTTGCATCCGTTATTTCATATTTTACCTTAAGTTGGAAGGCTTTGCATCGCACATCACATTCCTACACACACATGAGAGGTGGAATAGAAATGTCACTAAATCTGAGCCCCAGACATCAGAAGAAAACATCTCTGCACCGTGTTCGTTGCCAAAAAGCAACCCCACACCTCTCTATCGTTTTATAAACCCAGTAAAATCTGTGACATATTCTGCTTTTATGATCATTTCCTTGAAGGGTCTGACATGTGACCGGACCAAGAGAGCGGGCCAAATGTGTAGCACATGATTATCTTAAATAAGTAACTCCTCTTATCTGGACGTCTTGGGACTTCATGCTCCCAGAAAAGGCAACAAATGTGTGAACATCCAGGCAACACGTAACCGATATTCAGGCCCAAGGCCACAAATGTCAGTGAACGTGTGGTGGGAGGTGAGCACGCTGCTCAGCTCCAGACAGCTCGTTTAAACCTCTGACAACTAAGCACTTCCTCAATGTGTTCCTGTCGTGTTTTTACTCACTGTGGGCTCATTTTTCTCTGCAGCATGAAGCTCTCTGTGGAAACGGCATCACCACAGCTACAAGTAGAGAGAAGTCACAAATGTCCTCTGAGCTGTTTGACAGTCATAATGCCATAAAGGTAAAATAAAAACGAATAAATCAAAGTTGAATTTCTTTGGTTATTCGTTTTACAAGAATTGAAAAGACCCAGAATCGACACGTGGAACATTTTCCCCCGGGGGTAAGCAAATCTACAAAAAACAGTGGCCCTACATGCTATTGAAATTTCACTACTTACATCTTTAAGTATCTCCATATTTGCCTCCTATCTGCTCGTATCTATCCAAACACAGGCTGCAGTTCACCTAAAAAGTCCCAGATTTGTTGGTGTTGGTCACAGATGAGTCAGTGGTTGTGCTAAAGAACACATAATTTTTTTGTGTTTTACAGATTCTGCTACAAACTGGAAAACGTGGAGATGGGGAGAAAAAAGCAAATTATGAAAATAAAGGGATTGAAATGCTTCTATTTTTTAATCACACTTTATTGTTTAACTAACTAAGCACAGACCTCTTGTTTCTTGTGACTACAATTACAAGTAGTTTGTAAAGCGTCTGAGTGTCTTGAAAATCGCTATATGAGTATTATTATTATTATTATCATTATTATTATCATTATTATTAAGTTAGCATGCCTGAGTCGACCTGCTGCTTACACATTTTTATCGGAGAGCTTTTCCTGATTTTATTTAAGTTTTATTTGTGTGCTTTCTACTTTTATCAGTTGTTCTGTGTGCTTATTGTATTTTAATTTTATTGTATTTTCATCTTTATTGAAAAACACTTTGTAACATTTGTTTTGAAAAGTGCTCCATAAGTAAAGTTTCTTCTTCTTCTTCTTCTTCTTCTTCTTATTGTTATTGTGATATTACTAATTGCACAAGTTCGACAAATGATCAGTCAGATCGATCATCAGGTCCCGATTAGTGGTATTGTTCCTTTAACCCTCTATTACCTTCAAATTCACTGACATCTTTTAAACCTCCAGAAAATATCTGAATTAAAATTTCCACCCAAGTTTCTGTGTGAACAGCCTTTCAGATAAAACAGAAAAAAACGATGTGAGTGACTGATTTACAGATGTTAAACACTGAATGGGGTCAAACTGACCCCAAAGATAACAGGAGGGTTAAAAAAACAAAACACAACAACAACAATTTCCAATAAAATATAAATTTAAAAATCCAACACAGCCCTGTCTGATTGGTTCCACGTCACCAGCAGCAAGTGTTGACCAGTTTAATTTAACTAAACATATGCAAAACATAAATAAAGAAATCTACATAAAGTTTTGTGCTTTAATTTTCACAACAACACGTTACTGATTATCTACTTGATCGCACGTAAGAATCGGTCCTGAACAGCGAACGTTCAAATAAAGAGGAGAAACGAGGACAGAAGTCAGGAACGCTCCGTCACCATGTGAAGGGTCGGCAGCCTCGCTTATCATAACTGTACACTCGCTTATGCAGCACCAATAAAACACTCATAAAACACTTTCACATTCATGACCGTGGTTATGGGTCAAACCGGGCTTGCCGCTGTTGTCGCAGCATTACAGACGCAATTAACTCTGATGGTTGTTTCTCTCTGTTAATTTCACAGCTTGTCTGAAGGTTGGAACGTAACGCCGTCTGTTTACAGTCGAGTGTAAAAAATGAAAAATAAAAGCAGAAACAGACCTGATCATACAGGTAGAGGCAGTGAGTCGCAGTAAAACTAATCAAACTGGAAAAACCACTTCCAAAAAAAAACACAGTACACAACCGATGGAAAACAAACAAGTGGCTCGTATAGACGTGGCGGGTAAACACGGCGTTGTTTGTGTAGATTTGAAAGTATGCACTTCACACGCATGAATTTTAACTCAATAAACTCTTATCGCTGAGAAGTTTTAAAATGAAAGTCTGACTGGAAACTGTTAGAAAATAAAGATCAATGGTCTCTTTATAGGTTAACAGACCTCATTACTGATAAGGAACGCTTCCTTTTTACAAGTGCAGTCATAAAGTAATCCAGCGTACCGCAATCAGTGTGATATGGAGAACTGAGTCAACAGTCGGCCGATGTAGTGAATGTGGCTGTACGCAGCAACGATGACGACACCGTCTGCGATACGTTTACTCAACGCACGCAGCTTGTGAGCAAAGTGTTGCTTCGGTTTACAGGCGAGCTTGCAACCTGCGTGCATCCTGTTCTGCAGAGGGCGTGTTTCCTGCAGGTTGCAGCGACATTTATCTTCAATCTGTTTCTGTTTAAAGAGCTCGGCGCGTCCGTCAGGATACCTGGCGAGAACTACGAGGGAAGAAAGTTCACCTGATAAGGTAGTTAACTCACCTATCAGTGTGTAGAGTCCTGCATCAGGTGATGAGTGATCGGACCGTAAACACCACACTGCAGGACTGTCACTTTTTAAACAGCTTTATCCCTCCAAACCAATAAAGATGGACAGCATTTCTACAGCGATAACAGATCAACCATTCACCAGAGCTGTGTAAAATCTGGTTTATGGCACAAAAACATGAGATAGATGAGGCCTAACATCCGGACTTTCATGTTGTTCTTCGTCTTCTTGGGACAAATCTATCATTTAAAAAAAAGAAAAGTAAATAAATAAATTTGCCTAACAATTAAACTAGAGTCACATCATCACAACGGATGCAACAAGTAATCGTCACTGTCGACACAAATCGATGACGTAATCAGCTGCCAAACAATTTCGCTGTCGATGCATCGAGAAAGATGTTGTTTAAACTTCCAGCTGAGCGTTTTGGTTGGAAAGCTTCCAGCAACATCCGACATCTGTGGCCCCACCGATCGAACGATGGAGGCCCCGGGGTGACAAAGTGCAGCTGGCGAGCACCTCGTCAAGTTATCACAGAAACAATCAGATCTTAATGCTGCCATCAGTCTGTCGCTGGGCTGTGCCAAGAAAGAACAAATAAAGACACTGGTGTGCCGTCATCAAGTCCGCTCCAGACCCAGCCGCCGAGTTTAACGACTTCTCAATATAATTTACTAGCGCTGGGTTACAGGAAACTGTAGAGATGTAGCAACAAGCCATATAAATCATTAAAAAACATACACTGTATATTACAAAGCACTGAATTGTCTTTACTGTTCGTTAGCCTAAAAACATCAAGCTAAGTTTAAGAGCTAATCAAATAAAAGCCATCAAAATTCACAGTCTGAGGAGTTGATTGATGGTTTCAAACGACACGTTATTAACACGCTGGGGACTTTAAACAGATTCCCACGATCAGTTTGACTCACTTGAACCAGTGTTTTATAACTACTCACGGTGTCACTCATCAAATGCATGAAAGCAAAGTGATCAGAGGTTTGTTTTAACCTGCAAAGACGAAGAAAATCAAAAGAGAGGAGACAGTAAGGGAACCAGAGAGCTAATTAGCTAAATGACCCATTACTAAAATGGATATTAATGATACACACAATGCAGTACATAAATGTGTACTTTGCCTTTTAGAGGTATTTTTCTTTGTCAGTCACACTGATATTGTGTCACAGATGACTGAGAATCAAGATCATTGTTCTGATTCCAACCGTGAAGCATCACTGATCCTAAAGAAAAATCATTTGTCTGTTTTTCTAACAATGACGCCCATTAAGAGTCGCGTTAATCCCTCCACGCCGTGTTTGTTTAAGGAGCCCCACCCTGATCCACCGGACTTAAACGCACGCCAGCCGACCGATCGGTGATCAGTCGGACGTCCGTCGGCGTGGCGGCGGAAAACGTAGCAGACATCTGTGTTGTCAGATGTGAGGCATCCGCTCATCAGTCATGGCGCGCTGAACTCTTCACCCGCTGTGGGACTCTCTCACCTTGTGCTCGCCTGCTGCTGCTTGTGATGCGTACGTGTGAACATGACGAAGCATCCTCTCCC
Organism: Stegastes partitus; assembly: GCF_000690725.1. Lineage (NCBI taxonomy): Eukaryota > Metazoa > Chordata > Actinopteri > Pomacentridae > Stegastes > Stegastes partitus. The sequence goes on along the minus strand of NW_007578386.1, from coordinate 96,893 downwards.
CACCGACAAACACTTCAATCATGACAAGACCGAACGCTGTAGTAAACAAAACCTAAAATGACACAGTCTGTGACAATTACATCAGCGTTCTGGGCATTCAAGTGCTAATATCCTCTTTAACAGTGAAGTCGATGCTTCTGCTGATGACTCAAGGACCAACTTCAACAACACTCGATCCTGCACATCTCGCCGGGCATCATGGGAACTTTACAGAACTTAGAAGTTTTTTTTTTTAGCCAATAAAATGTCTCATAAAGCTCCTCATTATGTCGGACTCGCTATCATTTCCAGATGCTTAACAAGCCCGATGGAAACAGGAAAACAGCCTCCTGGCAGTCCCTGCTACATGTTTTGATGTGAGATTTCCACCCTGTCTGAAAGCGATTACAGCGTACCAACCGCACCCACACGCCGCAGATCCAACATGAGGAACTCGTCCTGATTAAGTGAGTCAGTGTGCTGCTCGGAGAAGAATGAAACTGCTAAATATGCGACGCGTATTAAAAGCTCATTCCAGTCCTCCTCTCGAAGAACAAAGCTCGGCCCAGCCCGCGAGCATCACCTTCGTCTGAGCAACAATGCACAACACACTGCTGGCTCCACCTGTGTTTTCTCATATCGCACCGTCAGGCTCCGACAAGCCTCTGCTCTTATTACCGGCAACATACGAACGCCTGCAGTCAATCCCTGCAGAAGCAATCCCCTCCAGAATAACTCTGTCACATTAAGTGGTTTCAGGAGTGAAATGAGGATTATGCAGCTTCCTTTTAAAAACCCCACTTTGTTTCGTGTCTTCCTCTGACCACACTCAAGCGTCAACAAGCATAAAACGGTGGATTATATATCGACCTTGGTTCCCACACAGTCAGGTCGTTTTGCAGTCACTTCCTCATCATGGTCACTAATTCATCACCGGTCGCCGTCGTGTAATCTGCAGCAACACATCGATATTACCCGCGCTGCGTATTTCATCAGTATGATGAATACATTAGAACGCCAGCGATCTGTTGTCGCGACCTGTGGCACGCAATCATGTACCGTGAAGGTCAGGCAGTCAGGAGGTGTACAGGGACAACATGCCGGTACTGTACACCGTAACCTTTGATTCAAGAAGAAACACTCGCCCTGCAGGAGGAAAATCTACAACGTGTGATAAAACTGTTCAGGAGTGAAATGATGGCCGACGTGTCCACGGATCCACCTGATACGTCAAAGTGTGAATTCATGGCACGTGTGAATAAAATGATGTTCATTGTGTTTCAGGCGGTCTTTCTGAATACGTTTCTTGCACATGTTCATGTTGCAACGATGGTGAAAATAGGTTGCGTCAGTCGGCCTTTCGCTAACTCTGACTCCCAGGTTGTGTGGTTCAACAGCTGCAACTAATTACTAATTTAACTGTCGATTAATCTGTCGTTTATTTTCTCAATTAACCAATTAGTAGTTTGTTTTATAAAATGTAGGAAAACTGTGAAAAATCTGGGTTTTTCGAAGCCCAATATGACGTCCTGTTCC
>NW_007578386.1:92161-94613 GCF_000690725.1 Stegastes partitus | reverse complement strand
AACCTGAAGTTGCTCCCGATGGCGGGCAGCACCTTGCATGGCAGCTCTGTCACCACTTTGAGTACCACTAAGGTAGAAAAGTGCAATGCAAGCGCAGACCATTAACCGTAGTTGGCAAATGATGTAATCACTAATTCTAGTTGATAAATGTTTATTTGTCGTCGCCCGAGTCCGTCTTAGGTGCATCAAATAAAATGCAGACCTAACTTGAACTCCCCACGTCATGTGATGCAAACTCTCACCCATCGGTCCAGTTAGAAATTAACCTCAGCTTTAACGCCGCTCATAACATCCTCTTATCTGGCTGTAAACAATCACAGCGGTTCAGATCCGATGACACCCAGTCAGCTCTTGTTGCATCTCGAGGGACGAGCGTGGGACGTCATGTTCTTACAACAATCACCAAAACACGACTCCGATCTTGTAATTTTCACTTTTTTTCTGTACCTGCTAGAATAAACACACAATTCGTCCCATAATATTATTAATATAACAGCTGTGTCAACTATTTTCTGACTTGAAAAGCAGGAAAACTACCTAAACACACACCAGCAGTAAGTTTCCACTGTTCAGGTTGTGTGTAGCTCAAATGCATCTGAAGTCAGAAAACTACTGAGGGCAACACATCAACCACAGTGTTTCATCAGGAGTGAGGATGGGCGAGGCCAGATCAATACCTGACTGATGAAACCTGCGCCTGCACAGGACATGTTTGTAACCCATCACTCAGATAAATCCCCACTTGGTCCGCTTGATGGGTGCCTCCTGCAGCCCAGACAACCCCCCCCAACACTCACCTGAACCATGGTCATGACATGGCACGGGTTCAGCAGGTAGATCACAGTCTTGGTGGCGAACTTGAAGCCCACCTCCACCCCAAAAGTCATGCAGAGGGCGACCAGCAACAGGTTCTTGCCCAGGCTGTCCTCCTTCGCCCGGATGCAGTCCTTGCCCACCACCCTGAGCTCCTTGGACAGGTTGATCTTCTTCAGAGCCACGCCGATCTCCAGCAGCGAGATGAGGACGATGACCAGACTCTCGCTGATGCGCTGCTGGGGCGCGATGAAGGCGGCGCACTCGGGGCCCCCGTTGCCCTCAAACTTCGGGTCCACGCCGCCGTAGATCCAGTCCAGCAGGCTGTATATGTTGTATCTGGACATATTCCTCTTCTCGTGTTGGAAAAGATACGAACAAGATGGAATAAAAGACGTCACACCGACTTCTTGGCGAAACATGAACTGCGAGATTTCCCTGTCGTGGCTCTCCTCGTGGTTGAGAGGTAGACATGTATCCACCCCTTGGTGCGTTTTCAGCGAGCTAAGCCAGCGAGCCGCCTCATCCACAGACGGAACAGGAACTGGAGCTAGCGGCGGGTAGGCAGGAGGAGGAGGCGGCGGCTGTAGCCTGGACTACGCGTACCTGCTGCTGATGCTGCTGCTGGTGGTGGTGCTGGTGCAGTAGTAGGGACGAGCCTCCGTCTTCTATCACATCCCTCTCGGATAGCGAGCTAGCTAACGCGGACGGTCACAGCAGCATCATAGGAAGCGAGCAGGCGTGCTAGCTAGGAGCTCCCAGTCACGTCAGGCTACACGGCGGCTCACCCGGAGCTTCGGTTAGCATGTGCTAGCATCGGCGCCGACACCGGATAGGTAGCTTAGCTTTAGCCGAGCCGAGCCGAGCCTACCTTCAGCGAGTCGTATGGAGCAGCTGAGCCCTGAGCGCAGTCTCGCAGGTTCGCTACGATACCTGAAGCAACACATAAGTGCTTTAATATGACCGGAAATGAACGTCTGAGTGAGGCAGCCTGGGTATTTCTGCCTGAGGAGATCACTCAGACCACTTTTATAGACTCGCCTTTAAGGAAAGTTTATCACTCTCTGCCCTTTTATCCATTTTCTCTTTTTTTGTACTGCTTCTAGTCCCTCTTTCTAACCTCCTGGTCTTAATTTATCTTTGATTTTCTCTTCAGCCTCTCTCTTATCCTCCTTGTGTGATGGAACCACTTTTTTTTTTTTCATTTTTGTGTATTTACATGTGTTTGCATGAACTTTTTTATTCATTATTTCTTATTTTACTTGTGTTTTCCCTGTCCCGCCTGGTATTTTACCTGTATTTTATGTTCTATCTGTCAAATCCCCTCTCTACAAATCAAGGTATTATTATTATTATTATTTTAAATAGGACAGACCTGTATATTCCCACATGGTACAAGAAGGAACTGACATCAACAGATAACCAAGCAACAGTACTCTAAGTTGAGTGAATTGATTTTTGAGGAAGGTTCACCCTCAACATTGCACCAATATTGGCCCAAAAACATCACAACATGTGCACATATCACAACATTTATCATTCACTCTGCTCCACAATAGTCCATGATAGCAAAACTGTAACAGGTCATATTAATGAGACTCATCAGGAATGAATGAAATCTGTTGCATGTGTGTGGTTT
>NW_007578386.1:87710-89375 GCF_000690725.1 Stegastes partitus | reverse complement strand
CTGCACCATCCAACTAAATTCACTTCCATTGAAGTGGCAGCTCAGGCACTGACAGGGGCCTCAAATTATTCTTCTTTTTTAAATCATGCATGTGGTGATGGTAGCATTTGATCTCCCAAGTGCAGAAAAACTTTACATTTTGGTAGCTATTTTTCTTTAAAACGTCACCATCACACCAACTGCAAAACATTTTATTTAAAGATTATTTTTGGGGGGTGCATTTCATAGTGGCGGGGGATGGAGACGATGAAATGCAGCAAATGGCCCCCAGCTGGGAACCGAATGAGGGTTTCACTTCTGAGGGTATTTCCGCCCATGTGTCCTAATGGCTCGGCTGATTTTGGCGATCCCTTGATGTTCCTCTATCGTGACACATTCAGGACAAACTGTTATTGTAAAAATGTTTTGGTTATATATGATGCACTGCAGTTATTTTGCATGATTTCATTTTGCGGCACGACCGTTTAATGCCAAGGTGCCTCTCCATAATTAGCAGTGTGGGAAGAAAGTCATCACAGTGATCAATAGAGTTGTTATTCATTAAGTTTCAGTCGTCTTAATCCAAAATAAAACAACAACTCAAGGTTGTGGCATCGCATGTATCCTCTTAACTATGGATAAACATGATCACAGCAGTAAGAAGGCTGTGTGTCTTGGATTATAACCGCACCCAAACCATTCCTTTGAATTCTCTTCATTTAGAAAAAGTCTGAAAGTCTGACAGAAGTGAAATTACACTCGCCAATATCAGAGTCCACGGAGAACTCATTTGTAAGCTGGTTTCCTTCATCCCTGTTTGGCAGCGTGTTGCCGTCGTCGTAGGGGGCAGTGACGTACGCGCTCTCCACACTAATTGGTTTGGAATGCACTCCAGTACAGCAAATATTTTCCCAAACACGCAAAGGGGGGAGATGGGACGGATTGGACGAGGCTGCCGGGATTGGACAGACATGGACTCACGAGGGAAGGGAAGTGAAAAAAGCTTTGGGGTGCGACTCTTTTTTTATTTTTTTTCCTCCCAAAGTGCCTGCTTTGGTTGGCCACTGCCTGGTTTTTGAAATAACCACAAGCTGACATGTTTCCATTAGTGTAGGGGGTGTGTGTAGCATTCAATGTAGCGCAGGACTCGTTTGAAAGCAGGTCCAGGATTCTGAGTGTTGTAATTGTGGCCAAAGCAGAATGTAAGGTTTGTGTTGTACTGGTGGTGTAGTGGAGAACCTGAGCCCGAGTGTGTGATCAGCCTCACAAAGTGGGAGCATAATCAACAGTTAAATGACAAATGATAACTTCTTAATGACATAAGTCACTGACGAGTGCACACAGAAAACAGAAAATAATGTAGCAGCGACACGCATGAGTGGAAATGCAATCTCAGTACCTGTGTGGGACTGTCAAGTAGACTCAGGATGTTTTCTCTCACCATCTTTTTTTCAGAATAAATAAGACTTTTATTTCATTTTAATTACTGGAATCTTATCTTTTCAACATTTGAGTAATCGTGTTCATATTAATTCAAGATTCAGACATAAACGTGTCATTGTGGCATTGTTTAGTCTTTTATTTGAACGGTTTTAATAATTCTAATTATATTCTTACATTCATGATGCTCATATTTAGTCATTTATTCCCATTTTAGGAACAGAATCAGCTTTATTGGCCAAGTAT
>NW_007578386.1:84792-87398 GCF_000690725.1 Stegastes partitus | reverse complement strand
TTTTTATAAATATATTTTTCAAAATATTTTATTTTCTTTATATTTTTTATTCTCTTTGCTATTACATCTGATCAAATAGCAAAGAGAAATAAAAAGATGCATATCAAACAAGAGCTCAGGTTGTAAGAGGCTAAGGTGAACTAGAAGCGTAGTGCAGATTTTGGAACATATACAGTTATTATCAATAAATACAGAGGTCTTGACACTTCTAATATTTAATTCCAGTAACACAGCTCTCTGGCCCATCACACTATCTTCCACTTACCTCATGTATGTATAGGTCTAATATATAGAGGACACAGTTTTGAAGGGTTAGAGACTCTAAAATCTAGTTATTACAGACTGAACTGATGTGACAAATTGTTCTGCTCTGTCTTTTTTCTGTTTTGGTTTATTTTCTAAGTTTTATCGTGTTTCTTTCAGTTATTCTGCGTCCAAACTGCAGAACACAGAGTCGGACGCACAGCTAAAAGGCTTTTCTATTGCCAGCAGTGTCCAGGGGAGGGAAGCCAGAGACGAGGCGGCTGCAGCAGGTGAGTGACCGGCGTGGGAATCTCGTGGCTTCTGACGACTGGCAGCTCTGAGTGGTGGTGGGTGGGTGGCTGACTGACCGCCGAGACACGGAGGAGGCGAACGTGGTGTCTGCAGGCTGGAGCTTGGCAGCGGAGGCCTGGCCAGGAGACGACCGGGGGAGGCTGGAACACGAGGCACAAGGAAACTGCAGGTTAGACAGGGAGCAAACACAAGAAAGCAAATACTACAAGGAGAGTTTGGCGGACGGCGCTGACTTCAGAAGCAAAGGAGGACAATGTGGGGAGGAGTGGAGCTGGGGTGGAGGTGTAGCTGATTAGTGGATGACTCTCTGGTGTACAAGAACAAACAGAGAGGAGACACAAGGAACAGAATAATGGTTCCATCCAGGGTTGTTGTTTTACCCCCAGCACATACTTAAGTTGTTGACTTTCTTCTAACATGTGCAGCATGTTGGTCGGCTCAGGTTTGTTTAAAATGTGCCAACTCATGGTCGACATTTATTATTATTTATTCATTTTATGTACCTTTATATAGAACTCTCAAAAGCAAAAAAAACTATATAAATAATACAGTATATTTTGTAAATTATAAATAATGTCTGTAGACTTTTCTTCAAATGTTTTAATAAACAGAAAACTACTGTTAAATTTTAGTTGGATAAATCGTGTCCCAGGAACACGAATCAATAGATTACGTTTCGTGACTATTTCATGAATTGCTGTGAGACTGGGTTGTGTCCACTCCAAGCTCACAAGGTCAACAGAGTTTCAAAGAAGCTGTGGCTATTTATTGTGTACGTAAACTTCATCTTCTTGTCTTCACTTGTGGGACACTCACAAAACAAGTTGCAGAAGCTGAAAGCGGAGAGACAGAATCAGGGAGTCCAGGCTGGAAGCAGGGTGGGAACCGGTGGCAGGAGACAGGTTGATGATCAAGGCAGGCCGACAGGAGACAGAGCAGGGAGCGGCAGAAACATGAGGGAGGAATGTCTAAGTGTAGCCCTGTGATAGACTGGTTACCTGTCCAGGTGTCTCCTGCCTTCACCCTGAGTCAGCTGGGATAGACTCCAGCCCCCTACGACCCTGGTGAGGATTAAGGTGTATAGATGATGGATGGATGGAATGATCAGACTCCTGACAATGTCAACAACAACTAAAAATGTCTGAGGTTTGTAAAAATAGAAATGATGGCATAGCAGTTGTATTTGATGGCATTAGATTGCACAGGTGTACCTCATGCAGAGGCCAGTGAGTGTATATCTACATATAAAAGAATGAATACATTAATATATCTATTATAAGATATTTGAGACTGACAGCATCAGCATGCAACAGAGATATGACTGGATGTGTTTAGCTCTGTGACATTAACATACTTATGTAAAGTGACACATGCAAAAACAGCGGTTTTATTCTGACCTGAGTGTTCTCTCTCTCTCTAGCTCTCTCTCAGCTAACTTCACCACTAGTTCTGTTTACAGACCTGTCGTGCTCGTTTTCATGACTTCCCCCCGCCTCCACAGGTTCACTCTACCTGTTGTGTTACCGGCTCCTCTGATGACGTTGCAATCAGTAGCCTGAAGCCGGGAGGGCAGCGCCAGGACCAGGCATGGGCTGCCCTCTGATATCGGATGCTGCTGCTGCTGCTGGACCAAACAACTGAGTTATTTTGGTGCATTTGAAGGACTCTGCTTCTAGTGCGTTCATTGCTTTTCAGCCGGGGCGTCTTTTCGGTGGTTGGTTTTCCATGTCAGACTCCTGACCTAACCTCACTGGCTGTAACTCTGTTAGCCCCGCCCATCCAGCAACTGGGTGATAGACAGGCCCCGACAGGTAACCAATGACATGTCGATGGGCTGAATGGCGAGTCAGCCACACAAGTGGACAATAGGTCATACAACTGGCCAGTCAATTACCCATCCATCCATTATCTATACACCTCTTAATCCTCACTAGGGTCATGGGGGGCTGGAGTCTATCCCAGCTGACTCAGGGTGAAGGCAGGTTCACCTGGACAGGTAACCAGTCTATCACAGGGCTACACTTAGAGACAGGCAACCAAGCACACAATGT
>NW_007578386.1:78954-84782 GCF_000690725.1 Stegastes partitus | reverse complement strand
AAACAGAAAACTACTGTTAAATTTTCGTTGGGTAAATCGTGTCCCAGGAACACGAATCAATAGATTAAGTTTTGTGACTATTTCATGAATTGCCGTGAGATTGGGTTGTGTCCACGCTAAGCTTACAAGGTCAACAGAGATTCAAAGAAGCTGTGGCTATTTATTGTTTACGTAAACTTCATCTTCTTGTCTTCACTTGTGGGATACTCACAAAACAAGTTGCAGAAGCTGAAAGGGGAGAGAAAGAACCGGGGAATCCAGGCTGGAAGCAGGGTGGGAACCAGTGGCAGGAGACAGGTTGATGATCAAGGCAGGCAGACAGGAGACAGAGCAGGGAGCGGCAGAAACATGAGGGAGAAATGTCTAAGTGTAGCCCTGTGATAGACTGGTTACCTGTCCAGGTGAACCTGCCTTCACCCTGAGTCAGCTGGGATAGACTCCAGTCCCCCATGACCCTGGTGAGGATTAAGGTGTAGAGATGATGGATGGATGGATGGATGGAATGATCAGACTCCTGACAATGTCAACAGAAACTAAAAATGTCTAAGGTTTGTAAAAATAGAAATTATGGCAAAACAGTTGTATTTGATGGCATTAGATTGCACAGGTGTACCTCATGCAGTGGCCAGTGAGTGGATACCTACATATAAAAGAATGAATGAATGAATATATCTGTTATAAGATGTTTGAGACTGACAGCATCAGCATGCAACAGAGACATGACTGGATGTGTTTAGCATAACTCAGTGACTCCCAAACTGCACACGACATGGCAACAGGCATGTTTGCTCTGTGACATTAATGTACTCAATAACAGCGGTTTTGTTTCTGACCTGAGTGTTCTCTCTGTAGCTCTCTCTCAGCTAACTTCACTAGTAGTTCTGTTTACAGACCTGTCGTGCTCGTTTTTATGACTTCCCCCCGACTCCACAGGCTCACTCTACCTGTTGTGTCACCTGGTCCTCTGATGACGTTGCAATCAGCAGCCTGAGGCCGGGAGGGCAGCGCCAGGACCAGGCATGGGCTGCCCTCTGCTATCAGATGCTGCTGCTGCTGCTTGATCAAACAACGGAGTTATTTTGGTGCATTTGAAGGACTCTGCTTCCAGTGCTTTCATTTTTTTCGTTCTTTGCTTTTCAGCGCCACTGGGGCGTCTTTTCAGTGGTTGGTTTTCCATATCAGACTCCTCACCTAACCTCACTGGCTGTAACTCTGTTAGCCCCGCCCATCCAGCAACTGGGTGATAGACAGGCCCCGACAGCTAACCAATGACATGTCGATGGGCCGAATGGTGAGTCAGCCACACAACTGGACAATAGGTCATACAGCTGGCCAGTCAATTACCCATCCATCCATTATCTCTACACCTTAATCCTCACCAGGGTCATGGGGGGCTGGAGTCTATCCCAGCTGACTCAGGGTGAAGGCAGGTTCACCTGGACAGGTAACCAGTCTATCACAGGGCTACACTTAGAGACAGACAACCAAGCACACTCACATTCACACCTACGGACAATTTAGAATCACCAATTAACCTCAGCATGTTTTTGGAGGAAGCCGGAGAACCCGGAGAGAACCCACGCTGCACGGGGAGAACATGGAGACTCCACACAGAAAGATCCCGGCCCACCAGGACAGGGCCCGGTATGCCAGACCTCCAGTCCACCCCTGTGTATAACTAAGCCTGATTTGGTTCCTCCTATTTTACTCGTAGAACAGGGTCATTAAAGCTGTATGAAATCATTGTAATCAATATGGACGACTGTAAGCAGGTTGCTCGCTGCATCGGGCCTCTGCTCAGGAACCAGGAAGCCCGCTGACATTTGATAAAGCAGCTCAGCGGGCTCTCTCTCATCCCTCACTCACGCTGCTGCTGCCCAGAAAAACAAACTGGACCCCATTTTCAACATTTTCAAAAGGGTAATGCAGTATGTTCTCTGGGTCCCATCAGGGAAAATACTCCGACTCAGTCTGCAAGCCGTTAAAGTCCAGGCCTCGCTTCAGGATGTGGAGAGGAGCAGGGCTAAAGATCAGCTGGCCTCCCAGCACGTGATCCTGGGGGATGAAGCGTTAGCTGCTCCCCTGGCTCGAGATGCTGAACTCTTTAAGAAAGCAACTGCCAGACTGGAGCAACTTAGCGAAATCAAAAACCCTTCAGGCCTGGTTAAAAGAGGCCAGTTAGCCGGAAACTGAGACGAGTGAGAAAGAACGAGCGGGGAGGGAGGAAACACAGCGGCGGAGCTCCGGTTACACCCAGAACTTCCAAGATTTTTAATGTGCTTTATGTTTGTTTGTGTAGGTTTGAGGCTGTATTGCTTTTCAGGAGAGAAAGTAGAAGGTGTCTGCCTAAGGAGTAAATATGAATGCAATATCTTTGGTCAACATTCATGGAGGAGCTCAGTATCGACCTCAGAGTTATGTTGCTGCGTTGAACACACAGGACCCTCCATCTTTGTTATAAAAATATCTACCAGTAGCTTAAGAATATGTAGATTAGATCATTGATTATTGGTAGCTTTTTATATCCCAGTTGAGGCATTTTACCTGTTAAAACACTGTCAATTCTGGGATGCCACTGTAGCTCACCTGGTTGAACCCATGTCCAGGGGCTATAGTCTCTGATACAGCAGCCATGGGTTTGAATCCCGCTCATGGCCCTTTGCTGCAACCCCTTCCCCAATTCTCCTGCCCCTCTTTCGACTGTCCTATATAATACAGGCCAAAAAAATAATTAAAAAAAACAAAACACTATCAATTCTGTAGCTCCTACATTTCAGTTTGAACCAACCCAGAAGATTCAAAGCTGCTCCAACTCTCCAGCTCTCCACTCTGCAAAAATGATGAGCCAAATGTTGTCACAACTGAATCAACCCCATGTTCAAATATAAAATGGATTATGTCTGACACAAACACACACAAAGAGAGATGCACAAAATCCTGTATCACACTTGTAAGTGCTGTTTGCAGTGTGTTCGGTGCACTCTAAGCTTCTGACTGGACTCGGGATAAAACCCGTCGCCAAACATATAATATCACTTCCTTAACAAAGTGATTTTTCATTTTAAATTGATTTTTTTTTAACCAGCAATACTCTTTCAGAAGGAAGCGGCTGTTTCTCTGCGTCACCAGGGGGCGATGTTACCATTTTTCCTCCCTGTGTGGATTCACACATGGAGGATATTTGAAAAAGCTCCACTTCACTGCAAATCCCAGCCTTCTTAAATACGAACCGATTGCTTTTATAGTTCTGCCTCTTTAGCTGCACCGACATGAAAGACTGCAAACTTTCTGTCACGGTGTTATTTTCAAACTGCAAATAGAAAAGAAGCCACATCAACACTGTGCAGAAACCGGTGCACATTATACATATATATATATACATTATTTAAATGCTCATTCAATTTCTTATCATTGTTCTTCTCACTATATTGCCTTGTTTGGTTTTCTTTAAATGAATCTATTGTTTTACTGTGTGCTGCAGAACTATGGCTATATTTGGGTTTCAAAATTAGAATAACATAATTCAATCTGTCAAATTTGCATTTCTGTGCATGTTCGTCACTCACACATTGCATACATTTAAATAACAAATTTCCAAGAGGATCCGGTCGACATAAATACCTGGCAGCAGCCTCGGTTTCTCCCGGCGCACACATGGAGGACAGAAAGAGCAGATGTGGACAGCTGGGCCTGCGGTGATGGCATCTATACGGACAACAAATAAAGTATTTTGTGTGTCCGGGTTTATGTTTGTCAGAATAGTGGGAAAATCAATGGACTCCTGAGGGGGCGGCTGTGCTCTGATAGGCCTGCTCCTCTCTTCACCGCAGAGCAGGAATCAGTCAAGGATATTAATCTAAACATCAGTCATGCATGGGGAACACCCCACGAGGAGAATAAGCTTGCTCATCCATGCATCTCCTGGGGGAGGCAGGGGGGGGGGCTTTGAGGAAGGAGGAGTTGAATGGGTAAGTATGTCAGGGTATCATCTCAGGAGATGTGATGTGGGCTGACTTTAGGCGCACAGACAATAAAACCCAAACCGAAGAGGTTGGCACCATCACAACTGAAATTTGTGCATAGCTCACTGAAGCACATTATAATCTCTACTAGAAAAAAAAGAAAAAGCTGAGAAAGCCACAGTCCAAGCAGCCATCAGAGGAGAGAGTGTGTCCCCTGCGTGGGAAAAGAGGAAGGCTATATTCCTGAGTTATATGTTAATGTAATTCATCTTATTGCGATCTAATCCTCCAGCCGTTCAAAGAAGCCACACAAGTATAGCTGCATGCATTATAATTCTGGGCCAGTCCATTTTCTTATTACCTACAATATGCTGTATTTCATTTGCTCTCGTCGTCGCTATTATAAAATGTCTCCTCTGCCTGCCTCTGTGTTTCAGCTGCTCGTGCTGGGTTATCTTCTCAAGGACGAGTGCAGCTGTTGAGTCGTTTCCTCCACGAGGATACCCCATGCCGACTGCAGGGCATCTGAGCTTTCCACTCCACGGCTAATCTAATGTACCACAACTGTCAAGTGCGCTAACAGCTACAAAACATGCCAACATAGTCAGTTTTAACTCGCTAATCGATGTCATAACCCGAGCTAAAAAATCACGAGTGGAATTAAATAAAATCAACTCCCGGAGACACAGTGAAGCCGAGGAGGGGTGCTGCTGCTGCCGACTCCTGTTAAACCCAACGCATCTGTCAGAAGGGTAAATGATGCTTCAATACACTGTAAAAAACAAAAACAAAAGGTAAATAATCTGGCAGCAAGGGTGCCAGAAGAAAATGACTTCAAACATTGGTGGAATCAGAATCAGAAACAGATTTATTGGCAGGTATAGTTTGCACAATACGAGGAATTTGTTCTGGTGGGTTGGTGCAACAATAAATATACACAGTGAGGAACAATGTGCAAGATAAAAATAGCTAAAAAAAAACAAACAAAAAAAAAACAGTAACTGTAGTGCAAAGCAGAAACAAAAGATAATGTGCAGTAAAGAATTAAATTAAGTTTAAATAAGAACCATAGAACTGTAGTTATTTACAAGAATTTACAAGAGTGCAAGGAACCTGTGGAACACTGTAAACATGGCAGATATCTGGAAAATAATATTTTAGTTGTTTTAAATGCAGTCTAATGGTGCAATTTTAAGGTCACACATTGCAAAAGAACCAATGACAATTTGTAAAAACTTTTTTACAAGAAACAAGATCTTTTGATGTGGACATTATGTACAGTTTGGTCCTTTTGTTAAAACAGTAAATTAAAATTTTCTAATATAATTTAAAAATTTGTGACCCATCTGCATGAAATCAGTCACATTGTGCCTTGGACTATATCTGAAATACAGCCTGAGTTAGCTAACATGTGATAAAATTTGGGTTTATTGGTTCATTTAGTTGTTTTCTACATGTAGGTAACATATAATCCTACAGAGCGTAACAACATTATGCTCTACATCACTGTACATGAGCGGGAACACCAGAAAGAAGTCACGGAAATCATTTGCGCACATGTGTCATTGCCAGTCAGTCCTGTCCCGGGATTTGCATGATGTGGCAGCAACACGCTGCTTTTGTTTATGCATAATAGCCCAAGGCATGATGCGACTGATTTCATGCAGATGGGTCACACATGTGTAATTTAACAGGTAGAATTAGTAAAATCCATCCATCATCTATACATCTTAATCCTCACTAGGGTCGTGGGGGGCTGGAGTCTATCTCAGCTGACTCAGGGTGAAGGCAGGTTCACCTGGACAGGTAACCAGTCTATCACAGGGCTACACTTAGAGACAGACAACCAAGCACACTCACATTCAC
>NW_007578386.1:41807-76504 GCF_000690725.1 Stegastes partitus | reverse complement strand
AGCTTCATGGAGCTACACCGTGTCGCTTTTAACTCGTGATGTTTCTCCCACTGTATGACAAACACCATATGGACACGTTAACGAAGCAAAAAAAACCCCGTCATTTTCTTTTCTTTTGTAAGACCTGGTGGCAGGTGAAAGAAAACTAGCCCATCACAATTTACCATTCCTCCATCTTGGCATCCTAGACTTCTTAGTTTGGTTTCAGCACATTCTACGTTGGGATTTGATTCACAAATCTCGAGGCAGGAGCTGCAACTCAAACAAAAATGCAGAGATATCAGCACAAACTGCATCTAATTCTTATCTAAATTTGAATTATATCTACACAATTTCAAATAAATGCTGGAAAACTCCACTTTCCTCCTGATTCTGTATTTATTAGGTCAGCACCGCCACATGAACCAGACCAATCCTACATTATACATGTCTGAGGTCACTAAAAGCCACACTAATGCTGCTTTTCATTAATTATTATCCGTCATTGTCCTGATGTCGGTGTTGCTACATTTGACATATTTGCTGAAAAATCTACTATTTAATGATCTTTCTGCACTTAGATGTTTTTAAAATAAGCATTTCTTCAGCAAATATAAATGATCTGTATGTACAAGAGCGGAAACTAGACACCATTCAAGTGTTATTTTCACACAAAACAAGCAGACTAATTAACAACGAGGACACAAACGCCTGCCTTGACACACCCTCGAGGCGAAACATATACCTGCAGGGTTACAGTACCTGAACTAATGGCTGAAAAAGCAGCGTGCACCCGGGGGTCCGCCGCACCGTCTTCGGTTAAAAAACTGCCGAGCTGAGCCGGGGGTTCTGTAAATGAGGTGCAAGGTGTCATCCGAGAAGGAGAAAAGAAATTAGAGTAAACAAAGGCTGGATGGCAGAGGCGTTGTTGGGATCATAACCCTGCCTGGAAACCTTTAGATTTTCAATAACTGCACAACTTTTAGGAGCAAAATGACTATCAGGTGTGAAGTCAGCTGGCTCTCACAACATGGAATCATAAGATGAGCAAAGGAGCTGGTGTGATTGTTTTTGTAGCAGGAGTAAGTAAAAGAAAAAGACCTTCATGCTTCATACTTATGCCTCAGAGGACACAAAGACTTATCGACTGGATCCTGCAAAGGCAGACGAAGGTCACCCGACTTTCTCTCGATGCCGAGCCCGTGTCCCACATTAATACCAGGCAGGCTGGACCCGCGGCTCTCAAACACCAGTGAGCCTCGGGAGGCGGTCAGAGCTGTGCCTTGGAATTAGTTATATTTATGATGATTTACATGTAGATGAGCTTAGAGAGCGCTCCTCTTCTTCCTCATCAGCCTGAGCTTGTAGACGAAGCACTCCTCACATCCTGACTCATCTGCTGCTGCTGCTGCAGCAACAGGAGATAACTCTTCTTCTTCCTCCGCCTCCTCCGTTAGCCTTGGCCTTTTTTTTTTTTTGAGATCCAGGGCTATTCATAAAACATTTGGGGCAGTAGCCTCAGATGTCCAGGGCTAAAGATGCTGCTGCTGCCGGGTTGTCCAGCTTCAACCTATACAATCGTGGGGACATCGACGATGCCTTTATGAAAAAATCACATCAGTCTCATAGCTTGTATGTACGCGGTAAAGATGAAGGGGAATTTTTTATGGCGTTTCTGCCTTTCTTGGAGGGTAACAGTGGCGAGTAGGGGCAGGGGAATAACACGCAGTACAGCTCGGCCAGGAATGGAACCACCGTTTGAGGTCATTTGCACCCATGTGGTACGTTCCCAAACCGCCCCAAAGCAGGATTTTCTGTTGTAAATCCTGGATAATGTCCCTGTTATTATTTCAGAAATAATGACGGTAGGTTACTTTTAGCCCAAATGATTTCCCCTTATACACTTATATGGTGCCCTTCCTGTATGTTCTGTACGGATCGTACCACTGAGCGACTCTGTAACCTACACAGACACAGATCCGCCGTTCTCTCTCTCTAGACAATAAAAGGTTATTTCACCGGGCCAAATGTCAAGTGGCTGAGAGTCACTGTCAAGCTATGAAGGGCTTTATGGTCGCAGCAAACCCATGAGGGACTAAATTGTTGGAAATGATGATATACAAACAAGATGGAACAATTACTAAAAAAAAAAAAAAAACGGTTGGAAGAGAGTCGACCTCAGCCTGAATAACGCTGACACCGGAGAGACACTGCATCCAAGGCTTCGGCGTAGCGAGGCAACGGCGCACTCACTCATGAGCATTAAAAGATAATAATACAGCCTTACATGTGGCTGTCAGAGACATCAGCGCGAACAAAGGTCAAGCTTTTAGAAGCTGAACGACGCTGAAGATGATTGACTCATTAAATGTCAGCCTACGTCGATGCCATCTTATTCACACCTCCACATGCATTTCTAAAACCACCTGGACGGCTTCTTTCTAACGGAGATATTTGTGCTTTCATAAGTTAGTCATGTTAGTATTTCTTATGCAGAGCCCTCATAGATGTCGGTCAGGGGGTAGTTAATGTGATGGAGTTTCATGACATCTGCCTTTTGTGTTAATAACTCTGGTTCTCTCGTGAACATTCCCCTCGGTTGGGCTGCTGTGACTTCTGACAAAGTATTGCTAAATATTAAATATCTTTTTTAGAGAAATTCGACAACGGTGTGGACTAATGTGTTTCTGGTCATATTTGAAAGTGGCTGATGTAGCTACATGCTGTACAGTGAATTAGTCGGTGATATATATTTTTAAAAAAGCAGCGTTTTTGTTGGTGATTTACCACAAAGACATTAGTTTCTCTGAAAATGTTGTCACAAGTGGTAACAGTCACAAGTTTTAGTAGTTTTAGCAATAAAGGGTAGAATGCCACGACACTGGTCCCCACAGTTTGCCAGTAGTGCAAAACTTCTGGTAACCTTCTGATAGCAAGTTGTCATTTGTGGCAAACGTTTCAGTTAATGTACCAAAGATAGCATTTCTGTCAATAACAGTATTATTCATAATTTTCCAGGATTCTAACAGATAGTTGTAGCTAAACTTTGGCAACGTTGCAGCAAATTTGGGTGTCATTTTTATGTGCAAATTAGATTTGTATTAAAAAACTTCGTGGAAAAATTCCGACAGATTTGTAAATTGATAGTTTTTGTAGTTTTTACAATCTTTCCTACTGTCCAGAGACATGCATGCTATGTTAAACATCCATCCATCACCTATACACCGCTTAATCCTCACTAGGGTCATAGGGGGCTGGAGTCTATTCCAGCTGACTCAGGGTGAAGGCAGGTTCACCTGGACAGGTAACCAGTCTATCACAGGGCTACACTTAGAGACAGACACACACTCACATTCACACCTACGGACAATTTACAATCACCAATTAACCTCAACATGTTTCTGGACTGTGGGAGGAAGCCGGAGAACCCGGAGAGAACCCACGCTGCACGGGGAGAACATGGAGACTCCACGCAGAAAGATCCTGGGTGTCCTCACCGGGATGCGAACCGGCAACCTTCTTGCTGCAAGGCAATGATGCTAACCACTGCTCCACCTTGCAGCCCCCTATCAGGTAAATGCGTCACAGATAATGGAAACCTACTTCCCTCTGAGATGTTACACATGTACATATATAAGAGGAAAAGTGATGCATGGATTCGTCCAAAGTGTGCTTAAATACAGCACTTGAGCATCAATGCGGGTGCATTTGCAGGAAAAAGCACAGGGCTGAAGAATGAGGTTAATAATACCTGTGCTCCATTAGTTATGGCTTTCTGGAGGGTTGCTTTGGTAACGTTGTTAAAACCACCGAGAGCCCTCGAAGTAAGAGCGTCGTGACAGAGGAGGTCCAAAATGCTTGATCAGTGTTTAGTTCCTGGAAGTTTTCGGTGAGCAGTTCAAGCGATACGCAGAGACAGAACTGTGACTTTTAGCAATTAGTGAATGAAGTGATTTAGAATATTCATATAACCTGCATGTTTTACATGAATGCTTTTTAAAATAAAAGTGAACTTCACCCGTATTCAAGCATGAGTGTGAAGTGTTACCTGACGTGTTTGAGCGTGTTTAAAAAGCATGCTGCTGCTGCTGCTCTTCATTCAGTACACTGTTAAACTTGTAGTCAAGAGCAACCGCATCCTCATGTTTACTGATGTATTCAGAGGGGGGGGAGGGGACGGGAAGGAACGCTCTTTGGATTAATTTTCTACACACAATTTGTTGTGGATTCAGTAATCCCATGGTAATTTGGTGCCTAAGTAATCTTAATGATTTGCTGATAAATGTAATCTTAATGACTTCCAGATAGGACGGAAGACGACCGACAGCTGTCAGTGAATCACAGACCAGCAGCAGCAGCAGCGTGATGATAAATGTGTTGCCTCGAATGAGTGGAATTAAACTGGTCCTTGTGTTTACAGTTCCTGTGCACCTCTGCTCTTGTTGTTATCAACATTGATGAATTCACAACAGCTGTATTCTCAACTCTTTTGCAGAAAAAAGGGAAAACATTCTTGCATGCATAGAAATCTGCTATTAAAGTGGTACATTAAAGCATGCATCTCTTTACTATTCACTTGGTAATGAGCAGCATGTCTGTGTCCTTTGACCCATGTTGTCTGTGTGTACAGTCTCCAGGAAACCAGTAATTATTGAATTATTTTCCCACTGAGTGTAGAAAAAAGAAGGTTGAAGTCATCAAGATGAATCATTCGGTGGCTGAAGATCACAGCAACGTCTAGAAAAATCATTCGCACACAAAAGAGCCCCCCATTGTAAGGTTAATGTTTGATTTATGGAACAACCTGTAGGCAGATATAGAATGGGAACAGACCTGGTTGTTGTCGAGGAAATGTTTAGGTCAGAGAAGTATCATTAAAAATATGAGATAGATGAAATACATTCCAGATTTCCTCTTTGTTCTCTTTGGCATATTGAAAGCAAACCACTAACTCACCTTTTTTGGGGAGTCCTTTTGGTGTGGCCTTAATCTTTTACAGAAAATTGGAAATCCTTGTTACACTTAATATTCAGCATATTTTAATGTTTAATGTTCAAATTCCTGAAAAAAAAGACATGTTATTAACTTTCTTATGTTACTTGCTAAGTTCCATATACATACCAGTACATTTGCAAAACAGAAACCCATTTTTAATGTGTTCAGAGCCCATCTGAACTCTTATATGGACTCTTTAAAACTTTGCATTAAAAACTCACGGCCTCATGGGAGCAATATGATTTATAATTTTCTTTTTGTCATTCCTTTACTTGTGCTCTTTTACTGTCTCCTCTCCTCGTGCTAATTGTTGTTGTACATCATCTTTTTGTAATTAAAATGTACTAAAAAAAAAAACGCCCCTGTGGTTCTTTGTATGGCTGTAGCAACACGTGAGCTCCTTCTAACATGGCTGGTAACTATATCAAACGTACCCCTCGAGAAAGGCGGTGCATTTAAATGTGTACCACTTGTCCACTTCCTGTTAATTTATTTTTTTTTTTTGGAAGGAAAAATAAAAGTTTTTTTAAAAAAAATTATTTATGCATTTATTTTATGTATGTATGTATTTTTTAAATTTTTTTTAAATTTAATTTAATTTTTTTTTTATATCGCGGCTAACACTTTAGCACCGCTTTAGCGCTCATTAGCTCGTTGTGCTGTGTAGACGATGAACAGCGCAGCACCTGCAGTTGATTAGCTAGCTTACCTGCTAGCCGATTAGCTTACCTGCTAGCCGACTGTATCTCCAGGACGGTTGTGGAAAAACAAGTGCTCCATTCTGCTTTTTTATATCACTTGTCGGCCCAAACACACAAACTTGAAGCTGAAAATGTCACCCTGGACCACAGAGGCCGATTCTACTGCTGCTGAAACACCGAGAGCCACTTAAGCTAGGTAAGCTAGCTGTTGCTAATTGAAGCATGTGTGTTGCAATGTGTGTGGATTTGGTTTGGATGTCAAACACTTGAATTTCTTGCTTTGTGGTAAATTTTGTAAGAACCACTGTTGGTTCTTAGATGTCCTTATTTATGTAAAGAAAAACATCAGGTCACAATTCAAAATATAAATGAATATAATGCAGCAGCAAGGTTCTTTTCTCTCATTGAATATGATCCCTGGTGAGTCAACACACACACATCTATGAGCATGATTTCAGCTTCTGTCTGCTTTTGGGTCGTTTCTTTTTGGCTGCAAATGGATTAATTTAATACCTTAATGGCTCAGATGTTCAAAATGTTTAGCATTCACATCACACAGGTCTGTGTTTGTGAAGGAAAAGAGCCATCTCTGTCAGGTGTACTTTTGTCTGTATGGCTTTACAGACATATGTGATATGTGGCATTGCTGCTTCATTGATCTGTTGATGTGAAGGCATTCTTTCATTCAGACTTATGTCAATGTTCCTCATGGCTTTTTTCAGACAAACCCACCAGTGATGGAGAGAGATATACATGAGATCTGACGATGCATTAAGTTTATCAGGATGCACTAATGCACAAAGGACTAAACAGCAAGCTTATGAAACTATCAGCACAACTAGCTGCCTTGTTTATTTCCCCGTCCATCAATGGTGATAATCTAACTTCTACTAGAATAAAAACATCCCCATGATGGAGCTCAGTAAGGCCCCGTATGAGACAACTTCTTTGTTATTGTCTTCTTTTGTTATTCTGGATTTTTGACTTATCCCACCTCTTGTGTTTCCTCATAGCATTTATTTATGGTGGTGTTTCCTCAGTTGTTGTTTTTATTGAGACCTTCGTTTTATTGAGTCCTTGAGAGGGTGTTGAGGGGAAATATTGTTTTTTTTCTATTGTTTTCTGGTTTCCTTTTGTCCTGTGGAGCGCTTTACATTCTGTTTGTATGAAAAGTGCTATACAAATAAACTGAATCACGTAGAGGTACTCATTTTGGCTGAAATGTGAGCGGTATTGTATGAGCTGAATTGGTTTTGTGGCTATTTTACTTCCCTGTTTGTTGCTGCGGTTTGGAGTATTTTTCTTTTGACTGTGTGAATGTAAATGTGGCTGTTGTTCTGCGTGGAGTTCACTCGCATGATTGTTTTTCCCTGAAACTAAAGGCTGTTTTGACACACAAACAAACCCTGCACATTATATTGTTTCAGCACTGACATGTACGTATGCGCAATAGTCGCAACAAGTGTGATGTGAGTTAATGAACTTTTTGCTGCTTGCTTCTCATTTTCCATACAATTTCCTCTGATTTAAGGGTTCTCAGCTACACTGAGTTTTTTAAATGTTGTATTTACAAGACATTGAGTTTGTTGGCATATATATGCACAACAAAATGAGTGAGGAACAGGAGACAAACTCATATCAACTGTTTGAAACCAGCACCACAAAGCTCAAAGCAGATCCGAATACCACCCGAAGAAATAACGCTATTTTGGATGCCAAAAGCTTCTTAAAAATAATTTTTATGCAGATGCACTCCTCTACAAATGACCCCAGTCGTTCTATATTCCAAATAGTGTTATTCATGCCATTTAGCGAGAATTGCTGTAATTTTTTTCAGTTCAAGTAATGGGTTAATGTCGCACCCTCGCTCATCGTAATGACGCCCAAAGTGCTGAGTTTCAACAGTTTATGCTGCCGTCACACTCACTTGTTTTCATCTTAAACTCGCTCCTACTTAAATTCATCTGCAGCACAACAACATTCAGTGGGAGTCTGCGAGGTTAAAATGGCTAATAATCGTCTGTTGCATACAGCAGCTGACATGTGTTTGCCGGTTTGCTGCATATCAACCGGATTGCCGGGGTTGGTTTATTATTCCCCGCTGTTTTGTTCGGCGGTGGTCACATGGCGGCTGGTGTCATCCCTGTCTTAGTGGATTCTACATAATCTGGTCCTTGGTTGTCTAATGTGATTTCGGTGGAGTTCATTGTTGTCACTCTATCTCGCTGCGCTGAGCTCGGTGCATGTTTGCTCGCGGGCGATGACGGGGCCGGGGCTTACGCGCAGCATATCAACCTCGTGCATTCTGCATTCACACAAATCTGTTCCATGTGAGCCGGCCGGCTGGAGTCTTAAGACGTGTTTCTATACCTTTTGAACCACATCACATGTCGGCCCCGGCTCGCTGCATTGTAAAGGTATCATCCCCCCCTGGTGCCGAGCTGTGTGTGTCCGTGAGATTGAAGATTCCTCTGAATGGCCGCCGGTTGACCAGACTATCACCCGGAGCTTCGGCGGCGGCGGCGCATTCTTTGGGATGTTTTTCATTAACCGAAAGCAGACCTATATTTTAGCAAACACTCAGGCACACTAGCAGACGCGTGAAAGCACTTTAACTTTATTCACTGTAAAGAACAGCAATTCCCGGACAAAAGGACGGAGACAGTTTGTCAGCAGCCCCACAAAATACACCCCAGTAATAGAAAGGTTGACACTTTTAAAATGGCGGTTAACAAAGGTTAAAACAAAAGGGGGGAAACATCTTTTTTTTTTTCAGGATTGCTCCACATGCCCCCCTCGTAAGTCAGCGGAGATCAGATAGCGGCTTCCTCTTTTAGCATCCAACATCAGCGAGAGGGTCAGTGATGAATTCCTGTCTTCACAACACTGACTTCATGGCACAGAGAGAAGCACGTTAGCCCTATTTGCATGTTTAGCATTAGCATCTATTGGTTTAGGTTAACAGATTATCTGCCTAAATGATTTCACTGTTAAGCATTCATCCTGTGACGTCAGGTTGCGGCTTATATGAGAGCTGATTTGTGGGCATGACTGATTGTTTTCACCCTTTCTTCTTTCACTCCATCCGGATATATGTTGAGATTCCTTTTATTATCTTGGCGCTGCTATCTCTCTTATTGTTTTCTATGTCAAGTACTGCACAAGGAAATTGTTTTTAGTGTGACATGGTAGATCTTTATCAGCATCTTTAACCAATCAAGCAAGACTGTGGAGCTATTTATTACCCCAGGAGAAGAACCTGACCGCGTACAGGCCCTTAATGTGATCAAATCCTCTAAAGTGTCTTCTATGGCTATGTTTGAAATCAAGGACATGAGCACAGCGGCGGCGTTGTAGTTCACATAAAAAAAAAAAAACAAAGCACTATATGCGATGAACAATTGCCACTAAGTGCGTAATGGGTAATTTCATTTATCATAGCGAGCACAAGCAAGAAAACAACCTTATATGTCTACGTGGGGGGCTTTAGAGCTCATTTTCCCCGGCGTGCTGAGAAAAATGAGGTGCTTTAGTTTTACACATAACAGCGTTCCCGTGCAGTCGAAGGCACCTACAGGGCAGCCGGGACTGGACCGGAGCCAGACCGCGACAGTAACCTTCAAAGTCTGCAGAGTGCAGTCGTGTTGGTTCAAATTGAAACCGCTCTGCTGTAGCTATTGACCTGTATAGACATTTATTAATAGCTTTTGATTGAAGTTTAAGAATCAGGATGAGATATTGCGCTGATATTGAAAACCACAAAGCTTGTTGGGATTTTTTTTGGGCAATTTCCTCCCAGAGAAGGGGCCTTGAAGAATTCCTGAATTGAATATTTGCTATACTTTCTGGTTGTTCGGCTCTGGAAAAGCAGAATCTAACACTCCACCAGCATCCTGTCTTTGTTCTGTATATCCACAAGGGCTGCCGTGATTATAATCAAGGACATGTCGCTGTGTAATTGTCGTCATGTAAGTTGTTTTGGGCTCTGATCACTCGTCGGGTACATTCGGTGCTACAGATTTAAATAACACAGGCTGCACCAGAGTCTGATTTGGTGGAAGTTTTAAACCACCCAAGGCTTTTAAAAAGTACGAGGGTACTTCAGACTACCACATAATAGAGTGTGGTTTGTAAACTATGCAAAGCAAGATTAGCGCAATGCACGAGCACCGGAGGAGGAAACATGAAGGTGGTGTTCTGGAAGATGCCAGAAAAACTCAGCTAAGCTTGTCAATTCATTAGCATGTAGAGCTCTCTAATGTATTGTAGACTTGTAGCTGCTAGATAAAGCCCAAATAAAATGAATGAAATTAAGGTTTGTCGTTTGGGGGAAATCCGCTAAGTTGTAAAATACTTGATAGATTAATTGATTGAAAAAATTAGCGGTAGCCCCAGCATCCACCTGCAGCCTTCCTCGTTAAACCCTAATTCTTCTCATCCTGACCATGAAGATGCTTGTTTGTTAAATAATTTTCTAGAAGACAGTTTGGACAGCAAATGCCAGCAGGCTAGAATGAGGCGCAACATTTAAATATCTAATATAATTATTGAAATGTACAGTGTAGACCTTCAGCTGTAGGCTCGGCATTGGCTATTTTACCTGTTGTGTGTGTAACGTACAGTAGTCGGAGAGTTTTCCGATGGCTGTGCTTTGCTTTGTGTGTTTGCTCCCTGCAGGATGTCCTCCTCACATTGTACTGCTTGATTTTTTTTCCTCAATAAATCACAGTGTAAACAGCACAGACAGAAGGACTTGCATGCACAGCACTGACAAAAAAAAGTGTCAAATGAGCCTCGAAGGGGGGACGTCAGACGAGTCCGTGTTGAAGGACTCGAGGCTCGAGCAAGAAGGGCCTTATAACTCCCAGACAAAATACATGGTCCTTTTAATCCCCACTTCCATTTGCTACATGTCATACAGTAAGCACATGAACAAGAGAGGGCAACATACAGAGTCCAGTCACTGAGCATATAGAGAGCACTTCCCGACAAAAACACAAGAGTCCACAAAGTTCCCGGAGCTGTCTTTGTGGAGGAAGTCTTTGATCTCTCAATGCGTAGGGACATGCAGTGAAATTGCTGGAGAGAGACAGAGAACACAGTGTGTACAACTCTGCTTGCAGACG
Source organism: Stegastes partitus (assembly GCF_000690725.1). Taxonomy (NCBI): domain Eukaryota; kingdom Metazoa; phylum Chordata; class Actinopteri; family Pomacentridae; genus Stegastes; species Stegastes partitus. The sequence continues at coordinate 65,703 of NW_007578386.1, read as the reverse complement.
GCTGCTAATTCACAGTTAGGTTTTGAAAAAGTGCACACAAGGTACTGATCCTGTAAATAGCTGGATGGATATTATCTCTACTGTACGTCTTTATAATGCCATAACACGTAGTGTTACAGAGCTCCGTGTGAGACAGCAGTACTTATCGGATGTAAAAAATAAACGACGTGACATATTCACAGAAAAACTATCGGAGTTGATTTCACAATATCTACAAATTCACAACTTAGTCACACTATTCTGAGCAATTAGAGTCGTCGCCATTTAGTTTAATAATTTGTTTAGTTCGTCTATTTGCCTACGGCTTTCTATGCATTTGCATCAACGCTGTAGAGGTTATGTCGTATAAAACATATAATATTTAATGCTGTACTGAATAGCATAAATATATTAATATAGTAATATAGTCTTAATATACTGTATTTTATAGGATGACATGTTTCTGCTGAAGTTAACTCTGGCCCTGTGAGGGGAAAAAAACAAAACAACTCACCACATGAATAACACAATCGTAACACAGTAGTTTATCAAAACCCCCTCAGGAATGTTAAAAAATATCTGAATTCCCCCCAAAAAAAACATTTCGTCCTAACATGGCAGATGTACATCATGCAGACTCTTCAGAATACTATTTCAATACATCTTCAGCTTTTTCACATGTTTTGTTCGCCCTGGCCAGTCGGTTGTCGAGCAGTTAGGATGACAGTGATTCTACTGCAGAGTTCACAAGTCGTGGCTTCGCAACTCTGGAAGTGTTTTCCCGTTTTGTGTTTTTTTTTGGCTAAGCACAGACGTATATGAACAATAATCCTGCATATAGTGCAGCTTGTTTTTTTCCAATCGGTAAATGTGTCACAGCAGCTGTCCAGCGCACAGACAAATATTAACATACAGAGTAATGAATAAGGGAAGAAGTTCATGAAATATTCAAGTGTCATATCCCCCAGTGGAACACGCCAACATGGTAAGATACTGGCGTCTAAAAGAAGTTGCTTTGCTATAAATGTTTTGTTTAGCTGCTGTGAGGAGCGTTTGTTTTCCTAATGGAGCTAATTGGACAAGTTGAGATGCATCATTTTACCAACATGCACAAATATTGATTTCTCTTTTGCAATGTGAAGGACGTCTGTTTCACTACTGAAATTACCGAGTGGATTTATCTTTGGTTACCACATTATCCTACATGTTGACACGACAAGAGCCCGTGGGCATTTAGCGATATTTACAACCGCGACAGTCGTGTCACTTAGAGGATAACTATCTTAAATGCAAGTTATTTCACAAATGCATTTTAAAATTTTCAGCGGCTACTGCTCGGATCTGTTTACCTACGCTGCCTCTATCGCATTACTCCCAGGAATCATACATAAACATTAGTGCTGCGTGTCATCAGATCCCGAATTAGCAAGCAGCCAGCAGGGCTTAATAGCAGAAGTGTGTGATGAATCGCTTTTGTTTGAGACAAAATGATAAAAATCGAGTCTGAAAAAGGGGGGACGGGGTGCTTTACGGTCGCTTTGTGAAATGTATTTGATTCAAAAATCCATACTGTGTCTGCAGCAGGATGTCGGTTGTTTGCTCCACAAAAAAAATGTGGAGGTAATAAATATTGCTAATAAACGGGGACGCGGTTCACCGGGTTTGTAATTATAAATGTCATTTGTCTGTAAAAATTTGATTGGATAATTTAGGTTCCTCACAATTCTATCTCGGAGTTTATAATGTGGTGCTTTATTATGTCGGTCCATTTGTTGTTTGTGGTTGAATAGAAAATGGTTCACCGGGAGATGCTGCTTCATTTGTGTTGAGAATGTCTCGAAGAGATGAAGCTAAACTCTAGTTCGACGGCCGAAATGTAGTTTCCGCGGTCAGACCTGAAATAAGAATTGTAGTTGTTGTGGTCATGTAGCTCCTCTTTGCTCCATTTTGCATTTTAATGTTAATTGAGATGAATCGAGTGGCAGCTAAGTGTGTGCGTGAAACGTAGAGTCTGTGTTACACAAAACGAGGGTAAAACACTTTCAGAACTCTGTGCCAGCTGCAAAATACAAGCATCACATCAATATGCACAAATAATCGGAGTTTAAGTGTGTTTATACAGATGCTGCTGAGGTTACGAGCGACTGGGATGAACTACAGGAACACTTGGTACTAAGCCCTATTTCAGAGTGTCACACACCGTTATACTGGAGGTTGCAGACGTAGACGTGTACAGATTGTCATGCATAAACTTAAAAGACTGTACGCGGTTTGTGGAGTTAACAAACCGCTCAGAGGACAGTTCGCTCATTCTCCTCGGCTCACTGCTGAAGACGTAGGTTGAGGAGATCGACTGGGGCTCTCGAGTACAGTAGTCGTTTGAGAGTCTATATTTAAGATAATGAAAAAAAAATGTCTGGCAAAAAATAAAGCAATTTAGCATTACATAACATCTGTATAAACACAGACCAGATTCAACACATAAATACAGGAAGTCACACAAAAGCACAGATGTCACTCAACAGACGGAAACAAAAGTCGGAGACGCTTGGTGCCGCTGGAGACGAACCAGCTCAGATCATCGCTTTGCGTGGTCTCTTAGCAATTCATTTTTTGTTTTTGTTTTTGTTTTTGTTTTTTGATTTGTTTATTGTTTAAGAAACTAGGCGGTCTTCTTTTATTATTGATTCGACAGAATTTTGCTTTGGCGTCTCTGAAATTTGTTTGGAAACACTGTGTGATCGTGACATATCGGCCTTTGTTTGTCTACAACGAAACACGAAAACAATACAGCATATGTAGACAAGTCAAATCAACAACAATGTACTTTACACAGCAAAATATAAAAAGGGCAAAAGTGTACAGCGTGGAACAAAATCTTGCTCACGACGAGGCAGAAGTGCAGAAAAATTCTAACGGAGCCAAAAGGCTACCGTGACCGACGCAAAGAAAACCAGGAAGTAAAGGCTTGAGGAGCCTCACACAGTATACCGAATAAACATAAAGACTTTCTGCTGTGATTTAATGCATCTAGTGCTGCACTTCCAACAAAAACATACAATAAACTGCAATCCAGAATTCGACTTCAGTCTGAGGTAATGGTGGTACTTTGTCATGACTGCTCAGCTCACGGAGATACCGCACCAGGAGTCAGAACATAAATGCACATGATAATCGTTATGGACTACATTGGATCCTTTAATCTCTTTGCTTCGTCTTTTCACAGGCAGAGGTCTGTTAACCTTCCACACTAATGGGCAATTTTACACTTGGTGACCGTGCCCACGGGGCTGATGGCGGGTGAGGCACAGCCACGGAGTGCAGTGCGCGGAGCCTGTGGACACCAGTCGATGTTGGCATGTAATGTACACGTAGACCTCTGTGTGCATACATGTGTCGTGAATGCAAGTGTAAGCATGTCAAAGCCTTTTTTTGTTTATGATGTGTGTATTTACCAAGGCACATAGCTTCTGTCATTGAACATACTCAGCCAGTTAAAACAATAAGAGCTACTGGACGAGAAAATGTACAGGCAGTCCCGCGAGACACGAAAGCAATTCCAGATGACGCGGCGTTGGGACTGTTTGCGATTCAGCGCAAGCTGAAGGCCAGACACTGACGATTATTAATGATGTTCCTATGGAACTATACAGGCCTCCCCCAGCTATCAGAGCAACCAGTCAATGGCTCTGCTGGCGTTTCCTGATGCATTGCCGTGTGCCTGTGTGTGCATGCATGTTGTCAAATCGATGGACGTGTCAAAGCCTTATCGTTGGTAATGTGCGACAATGAAAACTTCCAACGCATGCTTGCTCTAACTTATTATAAGCAAAGTGCAAACATGTCAAAACATAGTGGGAGCACGATTTGACTACTCTACAAAACGGCAAGCAATCAAGATACAGCAAAGAAACGGTTACTCACGACGGGGGGAACAGGGCCAGAGCTAAGTGTGTGGAGGGGAGAAAAAAGAAAGGCTACACGAACACAGACTGATGGGGCGATGTGTGCTTCCTCCAAGGTCCACAGCTATATGTGAGTCTACCGTATGTTCAGATTTGCCTTCCATCTATACAGACGTGCAAAAATATCAAACGCTTGAGAAAAAACAGACACACGAAACATGCGCGCACACACATACACACACGATAAGATGTAATGGACTTGGCCTCCTGCAAACCTGTCTACCCTCCGAACCGGACTAGATCGAGCCTAACGTTCTGGTCAAATTCAGTTTAGATTGTTGGCCTTCATGATCGCGGGCTTTCTGTTGACATACGTGGCCCAGTAGCCTAAGTTGAAGATGAAGAACAGAACTGGGAAAATGATGCGCGATATCTTGTCCACTTTGCTGACGCGGTTGTAGGACTTCTTGGCCTCTGTGTAGGGGTCATCCATTTTATGCAGGTAGGGGTGTTTGACCGACGCTCCGGTGGCGCTCTTGGAAATGGTCGTCAAGCCTTGGTCTTTGGCCACGTTGATGGCATACGTGGTTCCGACAATGTTGAAGGTGTTGTTTGCCTTTTTGGACAAAGTCGCGGATTCTCTTCTCTGAAAAGGAAAAAGGCAGTAAAGTAAAGGTTGTCAGGAGCGAAGCAACGGACTCAACAATACTTCCATTTGAACTCATAAAGAGGAAATAGAAGCAACACCACGAGACACGACACACACAAGAACAAAACAAAAGCCTAACCATATCTTTAATCCTGGCCATGTTAGCCTGAAACGGTTCCTGAAAAGAAAAGTAGAAAAGAAAAAAAGTTTACCAATTATATTAAAATTACCCAACTTACAAACTCTATTCATCAGTATCTAGCTGGAAGAAGTACTTTTTTTGTTTTTTTTTTTTTGTTTTGTTAACATTTTACACTATTAATATCGGCTAATCAAATCTGCATTATACAAATCTGGACTGCAGAAAGAAAAGGCCATGATAAAAAATAATAATAATAAAAAAAAAAATCATGACAAAACGATCAGGCTGCTAAAATTAAGAGTGTACAAAATAGTCGGGTTTTGCACCATTGCAGAACCAGGCTGGACTGGCATCTGATACTGCTAGCAGTAGCAGTAGCAGCACAGAGCAGGATTACAAACAAAGCAAAATAAAAAAGTGCCTGAAAACATGTCTGACAACTTGTATCAATGGGAGCAGCCAGGCCTTCTTCAGGCAAACAGCTTGCGATAAAACAAACACGACAAAGGCTGCGTGTAACAAAGCTGGCTGGAGAGACTGCCGTCTTCTCGGTACTAGAGAGAAATCATTAGACTGTCTTTCATATTGAAATCGCGCCGGGAGACAGAGTTTTATTTGCTAAATTGGTTCTCTCAGATAGCTAAACTTGCATCACTGGAGGATCCTGTCAGCCTCACGGACGACAGCGCGGTGCACACGGTAGATGTGGGAGAACAAGTAGGGCACTAAGATTGATTACCGGACAGAGTTTTAGTTTCCTGTGTGTGTGTCTGTGCTTTGGTAATTTCCTTCACACCATCCATCCCTACCGTGGCCACTTTAAGGTCTGCAGCGAAACTAAAGCTGTGTGTGTGTGTCACGTAGCAGAGTTTCACTTTTACTGCTCCCTGTTTTCACTTTTGCTTTGAGCCCAGCTTTAATTTTTGCTCCACTTTTTCGGCTTCATTTAATTTCCCTTCCTTTTCCCTTCACTCCATCTTTTTAATTAGCATAACTAATGTCCCCTTCTCCTCTCTTCAAAATGCTTCACGGTGGATCTCTTTCGGCACACAGCTCGTCGCCGAATGTTTTGTTTGCCCTTTATCCTCAGTATTCACAGACTCACAAATGGAGGCAGAAAAAAATGGTTTTAAATGCAAAAAAAAAAAAAAAAAAGTCATGAACCGTGTGTTTGTTCAGTGTCACCGCTATGCATAAAACTCTCTCTCTCGGTGAAATAATGTTGGCACTCGGTATCACAACGACGTTATTAACTTCCTGTTAAGCTTCACACTATTGGTCCAAGGTGATGGAGGGAATATGTTTATCGTGATAAGTGCGTTTTCTCCTCAAGTGAGCAGGACAACCGGATTAGTACGATCCCTCAAGCTCCTCCGCGGTGGCACGGCAAGGCGTGCGTGGAGCGAACAAAGCTCCGAGACAGTTGATTGCTTTAAACTGAAGAATGGCGAACTACTGCCTCAGGGGTCTACTATCCTAAGTCAATTTAAACAGAGAAGAGAGAGACAAAGAGTCGCACTGATGCCCCCTGATAACCAGATAGTTCTCCACGATATTGATTCCTCCACATCCAACGCTACAGCGAGCGTCCTCCATCACAAGCGGCGGCTTACGTCAGCAGGAAAAAAAAGGGGGGGAATGACTACTGGAACATGTCATATGACCTTAATCATAGCCCCCTAAGCTCTGCAGTCTTTGGCATTATGGATGTTCTTTGCACGGTAACCTGACAAATGAGCTATGCCAAGTAATTTTCTGTTGCTATTTAGCCGGGCTGTAATGGGCAGTAATTTATATGGTCTAATTACTGGGGAAGCAGTATGTGGCATTGGGTTGTATGTGCGTTTTTATGAACCTAATATGACGCAGCTCATAATTTACTTGCGGCCAAAGATTCTTGTGCACAATTCAAAGTCATTCGGCTGGCTGCAGGCACAAATACCCCCCTCCCCTCCCCGAAATACAATGCATCTATTGACCTTGTCTTTGTTACTTCTGCAAATTGTTGCATCAGAATTTCTTTATGAGTGTGATTAAGTGTCCTGAGGGTAGCCGTGGCTCGCCGTGTCCTGCTGCGTGGAGCTCGGTGTGCGCATGTGTGCGTGTAGCCGAACCTTGTGACAGTCTGTCCCGCTCTAAGATTGGAGATGAGGTGTTGGCATATTTAATAGCCTCAAGTATGTGAGCATGTGGGCGTATGAGTGTACAGACTGTGTATAGGGAGCCACAATGTCCCCGCTCGTGTCCTCCTGCCTCAGTGTTTGTGTGTTTGAGTGGCACTTGCGCTACCAATTTTTTTGCAAATCAGGTAGTTGTAGAGGTGGCCTCGGCTTGATCTCATCACAGCAGGTTGTGTTACAGATTACCTGTCAGACGGTGTTAATTAAACATGCTTTGTAATCCCATATCAGAGAAAATGCTGGTTCTGCCAAACGCTCCCTTTCACGTGTTTATCTGTCTTGTTTCTATTTTGCCTGGTTTTGTATTTCTTGTTCCTTTGTTTCAGACTTTAAAACAAGCTTCTGCTTTTCACCGCTCATGAAAAACCACATTGTTGTACTGCAACTGGAAGAAACCCCGTACATCCAGTCATGATGGCACCAACATGCAGTCATAGGATGGTTAGTCAGATACTCATTTCATCTTGCTAAGCAGTTTAGCAGCGATATTACAAATGTTACTCCTAATTGTTGTGGCTAAACCAGGTTCACGCTGCTCCCTGGTTTCATCCCTCCCGACAATCTGAGGAGAAATTTGGTCTCAGATAATTTGGTAATGTGAGACGTTTACAGATCCTGTACTAAACTAAACAATTTCCCCTCTGGGATCAATAAAGTATTCTGATTCTGAAACTCCTGAACTGCTTCCAGACTCATCAGGGCCGCTCCGATCAATATCAAAACGTTTGCTATCTGCAAGTTAGAATATGACTGATTATCGTGCTGCCGCCAGGAGCTGTGTGCCAATCAACGCCAAACAATCTAGCTCTTGAGGCTAACGTTAGCTACAGATATTATAACTGATCTGTCACTAAAAAAAGAAAAACCCATGTTGACCACATCTTCCCAAACATTTTCTCATCCAGACTTCTACTTTGGTTCGTTTCTCACTGTAAAGTTTTATTCGTGGTACAAGTTGTTGCAGCACATGAGATCCCGTGTGGTGGAGCGCTGCTCCCCGCGGCACGACGATCTTAATAATATCCTGTAGTGCGTGATGCACCATTATTTCCAAATCATGTAGCGTGTGCATGTCTGAGATTAGAGAGGTGAATATCTAAAGTTCCTCCTCGCGTGTGTGTGAGTGATGCAACCTGATTTCAAAATCTGTGAGGATTTTAAAACCCCTGCAGTGTGAGCCCGGCTTTAGAGGAAGCTTCCCAAGCATAACCACTTCAAACAAAACAGGTGTGAAAATATTCTCATCAAAAAAAGGTAATAACAAGATGCCTCCAGAAATGGCAGTTCAACACTGTTTTTTCCACTTGAGTACATCAGACTTGCAGAGTAAAGTTTTGCTTTGCTAACACGCAGCATTAGTAACCTCCCTGTTGTTCAGTAGCTTTTTAACACTGACAAAACACGGACAGGACTGACGATGACAGGCTGGGCTTTCTAAGAAATTATTGTGTTAAAATGTCTGTCAATCGTTTGTGCTTGCAGGTGCGGATACATGTGAAACTATGATCACTCTTTGGCTCCCGCAGAGAAACTCATATACAATCAGCCGGTGCTGCCGTCTCTGCAGACGAAAACAGCACATAATATCTAACACAGTAGTGTCCAATCATGTGTCACGGAGTGCCATGAATACGTACGCTCTCATTCCAACCAAACTCCCCACCGGCTAATTTCCGTAATAAGCACACCTTCAGCCGGCGAGGGGAGAGCTAATTAGGTAGATCGCTTGTCAAACACAATGTTAGGCGACAGAAAAGGAAGAAAATGGCAAAGAAGCTCCATAACCAGCAAAGTAAATTAGTGTGCAGAGACTTGTCTACAGCTCACCATTTCAGACCTTAAAAAAGAAAGAGCCTGGGGGTGATGAAGTCATCGCTTGGTTCCGGTAGAAGGGGTGGCTGAGACCCTATCTCCGATGACAGCAGACTGTAGACTTTTCTAAAAGCCTATCTCCCGACACTTATCTTCAAATTTTTCTCCCTCTATGCTCTCTCTCTTTTCCTTTAAAAAAAAAAGGCATATGCAGTCTGATCACCTTGCTTTCCAGTAGCTCATTGTAGCAGGGAGTGCGATGGGAGTGCCACGTCTCCCTCTGTGACCCCATTCTTTTTTATCTATCATGACAACTGCATGCTCAGCATAGCCCCTGAGAACACAGTCCAGGCTGTTGCCATTAAGACGAGCCATCAAAAGAGAGAGGAGGGGGAAAAAAAAAAGAAAAGAAGGAAAAAGCAAAAACCCTCCAGTCTGCAGCAATGTAGCTCTGCAAATTATCCCCACCGACTGAGAAGTTCTGTGGCAGCAGTATGCATTTCTGCCAATCACTCCGAGGACCAAATGTCAAGCTACAAAAGAATTGGGAAGGCTGTACCGATTGTGTCAAACAGTTTGTACATTAGTAGCAGAAAATATATTTTTGTGGCACCATCTGTCACAGAAGAAATAAGTTTCTCCTTATTCTGTGGCTGGTAGGAGTGTTGCTAGCAGCGACATAGCAACAGCATTTACCTCGACGCTGTTTACCACCGGGGCGGTTTCATATGTAATGTTTAAGCTTTTTGGAGGCATCCCAGAAGGCCGTCCCTCCACTGTTAAGGCCGCTGCTAATAAATTGTCATCGATTTGGAATATAAAATGCTGGAAGAATTAGTCATTTATCTCACACTGTTTCTGCTGTTCATTATCTGCTGTTTTAATATTGTAGAAGCCCTAAGTCCATGCCAAAGGGACTTATTCCCGCCCACTCTCTTTTCCTTACCTACCTGAAACGTCTCATTTGAAGTCCAGGCTTTCCTTTTGTTACCGATTTACATAAAACTGTGTACCATGTAATGTCTGCCGAGAGGCTAGTTTGGCTCTCACAGAGAATGAGCAGCGTCTGCCATTATTTACTCACTACAGCCAGAGATATGTTTAATAAAGGCTAGATGTCTCAAGGCGGCATTTTGAACGGGATCACCCTTCGGCCATCTTGATTCAGGGCAGCTCTCTGGCAGAACCTGAAGGAAGGTGAGTGATCTGTACAAATGTAAATATTCTTATGTTGCTGAAATCTTGATGTATTTCCCAATGGTTTGGTTTCTTACAGACGTAACTAACGTGGCTACAATTCAAATTACAAAAATACAAATAAAATACAAAATAATTCAAATACATAATTATCCATAAGTACGGTGTTATAACCATAGACTGTATAAAAGATGAACGTAGCTGCCGTGACGTCACCCGTTGGTTTCTGCACTGAGAAAATGAAGCCAGGGTTTTGCTACTTCCTGGTTGACATCTTGGATTTTTGGAGCCAGTGATGCAAAAATCGTCGGAGGGGGGCAGAGCCATAGGAGCAGCGATTGGTCAGACGGATTGAGAGGCGGGCCCTCTCTGCCCGCCCACATTTACCGCCTTCTGCTCGCTTCGTCTGCATCGTCGCTGCCGACTGTCCATCAAGCCAGCCACGCCCCTTGCCCCGCAACATGTTGACGATTTTTTAAAAATTCAGTATTGATTTATTTTCAGATTGGCCACCTGATCTCTGGATTTGACCATGAAAACTAATAAGAAAACAATCCTGAGCTGTAGGAAAGCGGTATTTTGTGATCTGTGATCATCTGTGATCCAATTCATTACTATGGGAGCCAGGGCTTTTTGGAGCCAGCAGCTAGTGGACATAGTGATGCTGCAGGTTTTTGACACTTCCGGGTTGGCTTCATTTTTTAGGGCCGGTTGCTACGTCCATCTTTTATACAGTCTATGTTTATAACTACACTTCTGACGTTTATAACAAACCAAACCGTTTGAAAATCGGTGGAAAATTGAGCAAGTTATGGTTGTTTAAAAAGTGCATGCACCACTACAACACAACAGCGGACCGTGCCAAGATGGCCGCCAGTGTGGCCGTGCGACTCCATTGGCCGGCAGCACGGATGAGACATCTAGCCTTTATTATACATATCTTTGACTACAACCACTACTGCTTGGGGTGCATCCCTATACTCAGCGTTAAGGTACATAGCCAGCGATGCCTCGCTTTGGTGGCCAGCTGACTCGGAGCAGACTGACTGAAGGGAGGCCTTAAAGAGACTGAAGCTAAAATGGACCCCCAAAAATAAAATCAGAAACCTGTAAATGTGTGCATAACGCGGGTTCTTCAAGTTCATAGAGGCATATCTTTGTATGATTAACAGTTCACAAAACGTATCCTTATTGAACTTATTGCGTGTCTTTATGCAGCGTCTCGGTTTGGCCCGTCTGTTTCAGCTCCTGCCCCTCTTGTTCTGACTCGCTGGCTCGGAAGCTGCCCCTCGGCACGCTTCCGCAGTCGACGTCAACAAACGGTTGTGCGATCCCTCTTCTTTTTCCTAATTCTGTGCTCAAAACGTCAGCTTCTTAAATATATCTGAGCGTGTTCCGAGCCCAAATCCGGTCTGAAATATGCAACACCAACAACCCAGCGACCTTAGCAACAACCTTAGCAACAGAGGACGGCTGTTGGTAGGCACGCGTGAAATATCTGGAGTAGATTTGTTGGGGCGAATAGAGGAAATTTGAAACAAAGGAGGCATTCAGAGCAAAATAAAAACTGAGCTCGAGGCTGTTTTTTAAAAATTCTTTTGTCTTAAAGTTTGGCGCTTTGACCACGTATAGCATAATCATCTGACTTAACAGAATACCAATTAAGAAAACTACAAAAAGCACCATTTAAACAATATTTAAACTCAATCAGGCTCATGTGGAAACACAGATATAGATGTTTTTTTTCTGCACCATTTCAGGTTGCGCTTTAATTTTCCTCATCACTTCTCTGTGCCTGCTCTGATACCACCCCATGCTGTTTATCTCTTTTTATTTGATGTGAGTTATAAAGCGGCGCCGAAATCATAGTAAATTTAAGCACTGGGGGGGGAGTTATCATGAGAAACACATCAGGCTTTATTTATGTCAACACGTCGGTTTCAGAGAAGAGCAGCTTGTTTAGACTCGTGCAAAATGAAACCACGTTTTATTTTAAACGGGGTCAAGCACAGAAAGCGACTTGGTGCTGGAACACTCGGCGTTCCTACCTTAATGTAAATCCACTCCCTGTTTTGTATCCTTATAAACAACACACCAACAGCCCAGACAGCTGACAAATTAAAAATCTATAAGTTGTGATGTATCAGCTTCCATCCTCCCCCCATGCCCAAAAAAAAAGTAAACAGTCTGCTCAAGACGTGTAAATCTCGCCATGAGGATGCAGTTTTTTTTGGGGGGGGACAATGAGCCACACTGACTTTAGGATGGGAGCTGAACATATGCTGCCGTCGTAAATCAGGGCCAATGTCTCTGGGAGTTTACCTCTGTTTCTTCCCTCACTGTTCCGCCCCACTGTCCCTGTTCCATTTGGCTGGTAATGAATAAATAAAAGGTCTCTTTATAGTCTTTATGGAGTACTCCGGGCTGCGTTAAAGAGGGAACTTTCTATCAGTGTTTCCAAAGTGCAATTTCCCCTCATCACTCCTCCAGTGTAAAAAAAAATGACGACTTTCTGAGCAGCTTCAAGCATTTTTATAAAAAAAAAAGATAATAATCAGCAGCAAGAAAAAAGTGTTCCGAAAAAACGTTTTTGTTTCTTGCGGTGTTTGTGATCGTTATTGCTGAATCGAAAGTGCAGGCGTGACATTTCCATTAATTCTTTTTTTTTTATAATACGAAACTGTTTCAAACAAGTATTACTCACCCTTATTTCCATGCCCTCTTTTTTCCCATCCCATGCCCAGCTGCGCTTGGTGAAGTAGTTGACAGTGGCAAACTCAATCAAGGCAGAGAAGACAAAGGCATAGCACACAGCCATGAACCAGTCCATGGCGGTGGCATAGGCCACCTTAGGAAGGGAGTTTCTAGCACTGATGCTCAGGGTGGTCATGGTTAGGACAGTGGTGACCCCTGAGGACAGAATGGAAAGATCAGTAAACGAGTTCTTTTGAGGAAACACTGCAAGGAAAGTTTTTAGTTTTTTTCTTTACAACTTGAGTCAGGATTGGGTTTTGCCATCATGGCTTTCATAACCTGTAGAGATGCATCAGAAAAATAAGCTGTGCACACCTTAAAACATGCAAAATAATTATTAAAACTAATCTAAAGTATTTTTGGGGGGGCTTAAGGTCACATTTAGGTTAAAAGTTATCAACAGAACATGATGTTTTGGTCGACTGCATTGCGGAGCTTTACGTAATCGGTATGAAATCAGGAAGTTGAGGCTGATACTGCTGACACAATTCACTGATGCATAAACATTGCGAGTACAGTGGGTCAGTCTTGTAGGTTAAAACGACGAGGAACGAGCCTTCTCGGTGCACTGAACCGTTCTAAGGGATGTCTCGGGCTGCATTTTTTTGTTCCAGCCACTCTGATGCATGTGTTTCTGGCATCAATAGAAGCCCTGTCAAATGGAGTCGAAGGGTTTGAACCGTCAACAAATAATAAAAACAGTGACTTCAAGCCATTTGGAAACCACTTTGATAAGACCCAAGTTGTAAAAAAAGAAAGCTTATACACACAGACAGACACACACATGCTGTGGCCCGGCATACATTTACAGACTCGGTTGTGGGATTGTGTGCGACGGTTATCTCAGTAGAAATGTTAAATTACCCCCCTCGTGTTAAAAGTGAACAGCAGACCAAAATTAATTAATCTGGAAATGAATCCCCTGGCGTATAAATTTCGCAGATCATTTCACATTCCGGCCTTTGCAGTCAGCGTTGCTCGGAATGAAATGTGACTCGGACAATGGTCGCCCATCGGACCAGATAAAAACAATCGCTTCTCCGGCCCGTCTCATCTGATACAGGACGGATACCCGGGAGGCTTTAAATGGGGAATATCGTGTCGGAGAAGAGGGAGGTCAACTCATTTCAGTAAGTCACAGGTGAGGAATTACAGATTGTGACAAAAAGATTGATAGGTTACCGTTCGCTTTAAGGCCAGAGACTGATTGATTTTTTTCTTTTTTTCAGGTAATACATTTTGCATAACTTGAGCGTGTTCCACCGTTTAAACTCTGCGCCATGTTTCGATTTAATTATTCGTCTGTACAGAAAGTGGGTTTTATTAGCTCGGTGATTAATTGGTGTCAGGTAGGATGAGGACGACTGGGGGGTGCTCGCAGTAACAAAATGTCCTGAAATAAAATCCAGGACGTATTTAGTCATGCCTACAAAATACAACTTTAAAGCCTACCATGGAACAAAAACCAGTGCAGTTGCTGATGAACTGAAAGACCGTCATTTGGGCTGACGGTGAGAACATAGAGTACTGAACTGCTCGGAGCTGCGTCTCCCACAGTAATGTTTCAATCATTCCCTTCAGAAAACAACGCTGATTACAACGACTCTCTCCTAATGCGACGGAAATTGTTCTCCAAAAATTGAGTTTCTTACGTAACTGAAATGATTTTCGGAGCTGTGCTCGCTCGGAATTCAAAAGGTAGAGCGAGCTGTTCAGCATCTCAAGAGTCTGAACGGCTCTTCGGTTTGCACCTATCGTACAATGTATGCTGCTTCACGTACGCGTGTGCTTCGTTTTTCAAATCAAAATGCTAATTATTTAAGATGCGCAGGTGAGAGGACGCTTTTCTAGATTATGGAACACAATAGCAACAAATGAGGGGAATGGAGAATTACATTTCACGGTCGAGTATCTGGTGATCGGAGCAGACACAATGTTCTTAGCATGTATTATGTTGGACAAATTGAATGTATTGTTCACAGCACAAATAGAAAAAAAAAACATGGTCAGGTGTTACATGAGCAATGAGAATAATTGCATGTTAACCCTTTCAACACTGTAGCCCGCTATACCGGTCTGCAGCTTTTACCCCGTTCAACCCTGCAGACCACTAAACCGGTCTGCCGCTTTGATCCCGTCCACCCTGCAGACCGGTATAGCGGCTCCGGTATATGGCGACTTCCTGTTAGAGTCATTTTGATTGGCTATCAGTGGGAATCCCTGGATGTGAACAAGTGATTCAGTCATTAAATAAATTATGCAAATAGTAATAATAATAATAATTGCATGCAGGGTTCTCGCCAGCATCATGACGGAGTTTCGCTGCTGCCTGAAAAAATTTTGCTGCAAATTGGGCTGATATGTTGTTTTCGAGGGGTAGCGGCAATTATGCTAGAGAATAGCAGCGTTAGCTTAGACAAGAGCAGTGGAACTCCATCGGCGCTTGTTGTGACATATTTTCCCGTTACGCACCCTCAAAAACAACGTATTGGCCCAATTTGCAGCAAATTATTATTTTTTTTTTACGCTGCTATTCGCTAGCGTAATCGCGGCTACCCATTAGCAGCAGCAAAGACCACCCCCCTAGGAACCCTATCAAGGACCCTGGCAAACAGGCATATATATCTGGGGGGTCCGGGTGCCGACACCCCCTAGTGGTCATGGTCTGCGACTCCTCCCGGAGTGGATGGCCTCAGTTGGTAGCGTTTTCTGCAAGCCTCAGTGCCATGCCATGTCTCCCTACAGTGAGTGTGTGTCTGGGGAAGGGGGGACGGGTTTTCTTGTCTTTTTTTGTCTTTCTTTGACAATGTTTTTAATACTGTAAAGCACTTTGCGTTGCTCCATGTATGAAAAGTGCTGTATAAATAAAGTTTGATTTGATATTCCTAGTAATCAAAGCCAAAGTTACTTAGTGTTGAAAGGGTTAAATCAAATTACTATTGCGTATAAATAATACACATTACCATTTTGAAAAAGGTTTTCTCATCAAAGATTACATCTGCTTTAATGTGTTGGTGTCCTCTTGATTAACAGCAACACTGTGTACGAAGACTAACGAACGAGGATTTGATCTCCCGTCTTTTCCTTGTAACCGAACTGATCTGTGTTGTTGCACTGCTGCAAACGTGTGACCCAACTATCTTCAGCGGGATTATCCTGGCTGTTAAACTGGACGTGTCTGATTTTATCTAAATCAAGCAGCGCTCTCTGAGCACTGACGCTGAGAACGAACCAGGCTGGCTGTTGTATTGCTGTCGGATCGGTTGAGCATCCTCATCACGAGATGCGGCACCTCGTCCGTCAGCTGCTGCGCTTTTTCATATTTTCCTACTTTGTTTCTACTAATCCTTAATTAATAAGTGTTGCAGTTACAGAGGTAGGATCGCGTCAATACTGCGATAAAAGCTTTGGAAAAAATAAATTACTTTCCACGCTCATGTGCGTCCGAATGCGCCGCGCTCTGTTTTCTACATCGTTATGTTTAGAATTAGAACTTTTCATGCAGAACCGTTTTTGTTTTTCCCACTTGTTTTGCAACTTGCTGAATCATCTGACGGTGGGAACAGATGCAGCCCTCCACATTACCTTGCAGTTTAAAATCCCTCTCCACAAATGATCTGAGTCATTTATTGAATTTATTGGGTTGGATTAGAAACGTAAGCTGGCACTCACCAAACACGGTGCGCGCAGGAACCGATTCCCTGTTTAGCCAGAAGGAGACCTGAGACAGTATGACAGTCATGATGCACGGAAGGTAGGTTTGAATCACAAAATAGCCAATTTTCCTTTTCAAATGGAAATATGTTGTCATCACTACATATTCTCCTGAGGGAAAGGAGAGAAAGATAGAGACAGAGAGGGAGAGAAGGGAAGAGAACACAGGGTCATAATTAGTAATACAGCTATGCCCAGCTGGGAGCAACACAAGCTAAATTATTCCAAGATGGATTTGTTAAAGCAGGATCATTAAATGTACACTTGCATCATCAAAGTAGCTCACAAGGATCGTCTTCAGTCCCTTAGATGAGCAATTAAACCGAATGAAAACACGGAAAATGTTGGCTAAACGATACAATGCGCTTAGAGATCGTCCACAGAGATGGTGATGTGAGTTTTTCATTAAAAAAAAGGTCACATAGTTTAAACCAGAACCCATTCAGGAAGGTAAAAGTGCCATTTGAACGAATGGAATTGAATGAAGGTCGCAAACGTCAGTGTTTTTGGTACAAATCAGGTGACGCAGGTCTATTAAAGTCTTTCTGACACATGTATGGGAGATGAAACGATGTGCACCCACAATAGACACCTCATCAGCAGCAGGAACTGTTTGACAGAAAGTTCCATCGTTTCACTTAAATGCATTTGATGCAAAACCACCTTGATAACACACAAAGAAAAAGTTCATGACTAAGACCTCGTCCACACGTATCAGTGTGTCTCACAAAACCAAGATATGTTTCTACGATGTTTCCTGTCATCCACACGAAAACGCAGATTTACGGCATTCTTTCAAAAACCTCCGACCAAAGTGAAGATCTGCGAATCCTCCGTTTATGCGTCTGCATGTGGACGTCAATAACCGGGTTTTAGGTTTCGAAACGTCTCTACCTGCGACAAAACATGTTCTTTACATCACATATGTGACCTGTGTTTACATTTGGAAACAGCGTGGACGCCCTCAGAACCGTGTTGTCTCTGGTCCAGGCCCAGATACCGCTCCAAGAACACAGGCGATGGACGGCGTTAAGGACGACGTTATTTTCCGCCACCTTGCCGTTCCACGTCTGAGACATGTTCTCCGTCAGAGACACCGACGCCGGTTTTGGGTCAGACTGGGACGCACTGCCAGCTGGTGGGAGAACTTTGAGACAGAGGAATGGCGTGACAATTTCCGTACGTCCCGGTCTTTGCTCCTGTTGTCGGAGTTATTACATCCTCACGTAGAATCTGAATGTGCTGGACAACGCACTTATGCGGTTCGGTGTGGATGAATCCTTTTCTAAAAACAAGGCGATATGTATGTAGGGGGGGAGGATATTCGGTTTCACAAAAACCCTGCTACATGTGGACGAGGCCTAAATCCATGCATGCTCCAGCCTATCACATCCCTTGATAATGAAGCCAAATATTCCACTTCCTGTTGGCTTCTGTGCAGGTCTCCTGTGAGGTACTAGCTGTGGCTGCATCGCCCCTATTCACATCTGCAGCCCTCCTGCGGTGGAGGCTGCAGACTGAGGCGACTGGTGTTTGCCCCTGCGAGGTGGGTCTAATGGTTGAGAGGCACCCATGACCCTGTTTCCCACATCATCTCTATTTAAGTGACACACTCCTGGCAGCTAGCGCGGTGTGCCAACGGACTGGAGACAAGTGTTGGCTCCTTATCCAGCGATGCCCGGTCCAGGCCAGCCCCTCTGTGCCTTAACCTCAGTGCAGAAAGTTTGTTCTGCTGTTTTGTTTGAATCTGGTTGGCATCAGGATTGCCCGTAATTATTAATTTCACAAATCATGTTTTCAGGGGAGCTTGTGTCTTATTATAAGGAGTCCAGTTCCCCCTGGCTCCGCTCTACCCTGACCTGTATGTTAGAAGAAACCTTGATTTGAGGAATAAACAAACCTCCCTGAACATCATGAAGGACAGAAGCTAATCAATATCAAAATATATTCATTCACACTTCCGAACAGCTTTGTTTTTATGTAAATACTCTCCTGTAGCTGCTAAGTTGACTTTCAAAAGTTCGCTCTCCTTTGTGAGGCCTGCCTGCAAACTGTTGTCCTCCCAGAGGTTTTTCATCAGAGCCGACTTTCAAGCTAATACCAAGCCATTGATTTTTCAGACGTAGATTTTCAGTGGCATATTCCTTTAAATACGCATTTGCATTTTCCTATAGATGTCTTCGTGAAGAACCTGTACCTGCGTCACTCCAACCCCTTGATATTTGCCACTGACGGCAGCAAATGGACAAATTCGCAGTTCCCCTAAGCGCCAGCTCACATTGCCATGTCTGCAATCTGTGTTGCAAAGATATGAGAAAAACAGCCTTCCATTCCCCGAGGTGCTTTTTTCTGAGCAGATTCTGACCAGAGCTGCACTGGCTCAAATCCTCCCGTTCCCTCAGCTCACTGTAGTCCATTAGGTTTAAAAGTTTAAAGCAATGAGATTTTCTGGCGTCCATAAACCGAAAACTGTTTATGAAAAGAATCGTTTGACTCCACCTTGAGTTTCGGTTCTCGCCAGGCTTCATGTCGGCCTTTAAAACGCCGCCGCTGTTCTCTTGACTTCAGTTCAAACCACCGAACAGCACGACAATAAAGACGGGCTCGACGAAAGCATCCTCTGTAGAGTTAAACAAGCGCTATCATTTCAACAGCACGCTTTTTTTTTCTTTTTGGCTTCCGAGGAAAACAAAAAAAGCGGAGCGTGCCATCCAACAAAGTGGTTTCTAGTGTTTTGGTCTCCAAACGCAAGTGAAGTCTGACAGATGTCTGCGACTCTTCAGCTCACCTCCTGAGAGCTGCACGAGCAAACAGCTTCTACGCAGAGGTTAAATCTCTCTAAACGGGAAGCTGGTGTGGCTCAGTCGTAAGCTACGCATGCTTTCAGTGAACAACCCTACACAAGCAACCTTTTATCTTCTAGTTTTTGCAGTTATGAGTTCTTCATCCAGTCTTTCTGCACTGCTGCCTAAAGCTGATTGATGTTAGTAAGTAGTGATGCAACGCGCCTGATAGATATTTTAAAACTCTCAGTAACTCTTTTTTTAAACAGTTTTTAGTACATGACAGTTAGTCGTAAATATAATAAAAACACAGCAGTTTCTCGGAGGTGGTTGAACTCGGTTATATATCACCATACAGCTGTAGTGTACCTTGTTATTTCAGTGCTACCCGAAGCTTTAAGTCCTCCAGTGGGGAAATAACAAAAAGTGAATCGTGTGTGACAGATAAAAGGATCCCGCAACAGTTTTGAAGACGAATTTTTTTTAAGATGAAATGAATACGTAATCAAAAGCATGAGCTGGAAGATATTCCCTTTAATTTTGCGGTTATTAAAGTCGACTCTGGGCTGTAGCCCAAAAACAGACTGTAAATAAGTCTTTCACCTCTGGCACACCTCTTCATATTATCTGTGCGAATGTGCTGAATGGTTTTCCCCCGAAAAAACTGATAACAGTCATCATTTTCTCGATGGACCCAAACAACTGAAGCTGAAATCAAAATGACGCCGGAGAAAACTGCAGACTGTCGCCGTACGAGAACACGCCAGTGCCAAATGTCAACAGAACAGAGAGAAGGCAATTTAATGTACTACAAAGTATATGCAGGAAAACTAATCAGAGTTTATATTTCAAAGGTAGGAGTTCCATCCCACGACACACTCATTTTCTTTCACCGCTCGGAGTGTCCTCCAACAAAATAGAATTTGATGCGTCAAACTGCTATGAAATTTTTTCCCTGGCTGACCAGTCTCTGCACGCTGCAGGCGGCCGAGCTCAGCGCGCTGTGATGCTCGCCGTAGGCCCTAACCTTTCGCCTGTTCCAGCACACCAAATCTGATTTAATTTGAATTATATTTTATGCTTCTGGCTGGACTGAGAGTGGCGTAAAGTGTACCTGTGCTGGAACTGATGGTTTCTTTGCCAATAACGTGTCCCAGTAAGTCGTACTGGTTCAGTCTGGAACCGTCCTCCGCCACGGCGACGGACCTCTCGTCCCCCTGGGTCCACAGGTAGATCACCTCGTTGTTGGTGTAAGCATCTGGACGACAGGGAGAAGAAGAACAGCAGAAAACACACAGATTAGAAATAAGAAAGTAATGTTTTATCTTCTTATATCTGTCAATGCCAGGGGTGTCCAATCCTGGTCCTTGAGGGCCACAATCCTGCATGTTTTAGATGTTTCTCTCTTCCAACACACCTGATTCAAATGATCAAGCTCTGCAGAAGCCTGATAACGATCCTGATCATTTGAATCAGGTGTGTTGGAAGAAGGAAACATCTAAAACATGCAGGACTGTGGCCCTCGAGGACCAGGATTGGACACCCCTGGTCTATGCTGTATAGCAGACGAGCAACATCTCCTTCGGCAAGAAAGCTTCTGAAGTTTACTATTGATTTCAAGTAATAAAGGATTGAGTCATCTTAATATTGTAGTGAGAGAGTGATTCTTAGTTACACCCAGTATCGATTAGACTGATGGATTCTTAAGGCATCACATTTCCCATACTCATTGAAAATTCACTTTGTAGCCACGTTAGCATGGCTCCAAGGACGGCACCATTGGCCACCTGTGATAGATCACTTTGTAAAGACTGAAATAGATCAACAACTGTGTGCTGGACTGGAAATCTATAGATATTCATGATCCCCAGAGGTCCTAGCTGCTTTGGTATTTTCCTCCAGTGCCACCAGCAGGTTACAGTTCTTAATTATTGAGTGTGACATCTAAACATGCCAGGAGGTAGATGGGTAGATGTGATGGCAGGTTGGCAGAAAATCTGATCCGGTTCCCAGATGATGCATCATTAAGACTTGTTGAATCCTTGAGCCATTCACCGGTGATTTCATTATGTCATCAGTCTGTTCAACTCTATTTGATTTATCAGGAAAACTCATGGCATTCCCACATTAATGTACGTCCCAAGTACAGCCTGACAGAGTTGCTGTCATGGCTGTGGACTCTTAGGGTGTTCTCCAGTCCTACCCCTAACAGACCAGGATCTCATCTGTTCACTGTGAGATCGACTAATTATGATTGAACAGCTGATTGTTGTTCTCTGCTTTCTTAACCGTTTCCTTTTCTGTTACATTAGCATTCATTCTTATTGTTTTCCTGACAGTTTGAGGTGATGTGTGGCTGTCTCTTAGCTTAGCCGCTAGCTGTTAGCATAGCCTAGCCACTGTGAAAGTAGGTACTTTCCTGGTTTGTGCTTCGTGTTGAATTTTTGCAGGTTGTGTCGACTTTAGAGTGATGTAGCTGAGACCACTGCATCAGACCCATTTAAGTAGTTGATAATCGGTTATTAAAAATAGCCATTATTTGGGAAAAAATGCCACATATGGGCCCTGATTGTTAGCCGGGTTGGTAATCGGTCTAGTGACATCATGCCCTAGTTGTGCTGAATGCAACACTACATGCTTTGTAAGGGCAGCTGCAGTAAGTACTGAAAGGAAAAAGTATTTTGGAATACAGGTTTCAGACGTGGACGACTGTAGACACCATAGATGCATAGCTGTTAGTATTATACCCCTACTGGTCTGTGTGGACGACCCACGAACATGGAAGGCATAACATGGACCGGATGGAGATAGGCACTGTTTTGCAGGTAGAAGTATTCTTGCTATTGTGCTCTGTTAGACAAACTATGTAAACTAATTTCTACACTTTATAGCTGCAGTAATGTCCAATGCATACTCAGCAATACAGATACTGTTTATCTGAAATCAGCGTATTTGTATAAATGTGTTACTAACTTCTCAGTCTAGCTCTGAGTGAAGTTCCTCCTCCTCATGATCATGGTTAAACTTTGGTCCTTGAAACCGTTTGTTCTGCAGCAAGTGGCACAAATATACTTTCCAACTTGTTTGGGATCAAGGGAACTTTTACTTCAAGCCCCAGTGGTGGACTGTTTTTTTGTTTTTTTTGCTATGTTGACTGTTATCCCCTCGCATCATATTCCCAGTGCTGAGTGCAATCCTCTGAAGTTTTTCCAGGTCAGGAGAGGTGCCTAACACCTGCAGAGAACAATCACCGCTGTTTCTGCAGTGTGATTTTATATTAAACTCTGTTTTTTTTTTTGTTTTGTGACCATCTGGACCAACTTACAACTTCCAAACTTCAGAGGACAGGCGTGTGCATCCATTGGGAAATCCTCCAGGTGCATGGGGCACTCGGCATGAATGGTCAACCTGAAAGGGCAGAGGGAGAGAAAAAACACACTCAGGCTGCAGTCGGATCGAGGCAAACGCATCATGGTACGTCTCCAGAAACAAAATACAGCTCTCTAATCAGAATGTAGACACGCCGTAATATCAGGGTACACTTTAATATTTTTGAATAAAAACTAAAGGCAGAACCGACTTCTCCCTCCTCCCTCCCACCCCCGTCAGCCATAACGACAACCTCGGCTGACTGGCAAAGAAAAATCCTCCAGGGAGCACCGCAGTTTATTTCATTTGGTCAGATGGCCGAGCCACAAAAGGCGCTCTGTAAGTAAACAGTGAAATGGTGCATATTATCTCGCTCATACATGTTTAATCAACATGGGGGATTACATTTGCTGAGTTCAAACAAAACAGCAACCCATAAAACCATTCGTCAGTGGACTGAGTTCCTCATAAATGGACCACAAACTGGGTTATTGTAACTCAATTACAACATTTATAGACCATGCATCAATTCAAAACTGAGTTATATAAAAAAAAAAAAAATGGGAGTGGAATAACTGAGCAAGCGAATGCAGTTAGTTTATGTGTAATTCTCATTTCTGGAAGATGTTTGCTAAACTCAATGCAGCTGCAGTGTTTTTTTTTTTTGCTTGCATTAGATAATATTTTGTGCCTTGGTAGCATGTACAGATTTTACAAGGAACACTGATATGCTGGGATTAAACGTGTCGTGAGTGGATTCCCTGTGTGATGTTTCTCGCAGGCACAGCATTAAAACGTGTAACATCACAGACAAACTTAGTGTTTGTCAGCAGCTCTTTGTGTTGCATTTATAACAACCCTGCACATGTTTTTTTTTTCTTCCTTTTCTTTTCCCCACCCTTGTGGTTTCCTTCTGGTGCTGCCTCATTACTGATAAGTGGCTCAGTAACTACGCAAATTAATGCAATACAACATAAATCAAATGTGAGCATCGCACCGCCGCATATCATACAGCACTTAAACCAGCATCTAATTGATGGCATTCATCTCCGTTCTTAAGCTGCGCTGATGTTCTGACAAAAACAAAGGCGAAAGAAAAAGATAAACGATAACAGAATCAGAATCGCTCTGATCAGCCAGCTGTCTTTGTGCAGTGACAAAGCTTCATATCAGGTACGTTACAGTGACGATGACATCTCTGCTTGGGCGCAGCAAAGCCTTGAGAAACGTGCCGGCTTTGTAAGGCACTCACAATGACGACGCTTACACGGTCATTTTTTACAGGTGTCATGTTTGTCATATTCACAATCTTAGTTTGCTAATTAGCATTAAACATGTAGCACAGCTGAAGGTGAGAGGAATGTCATTGGAGGAGGAGTCTGGTCATAAACCAAAGTGGGGGACAAATTTGA
>NW_007578386.1:38391-41143 GCF_000690725.1 Stegastes partitus | reverse complement strand
GGGGTGGGGGGGTAACAGATGTAGAACCTGTTTCTGAGATGAGTTTTTATGGGTTTAATCACGGACCACAGAGGGACTTTCAGGAAGGAACAGATTATTATAATTCCTCCTGGGGGGAGCATACGTGTGCATACTTAATGTCATGGCAATCGATCACAGCCAAGACAATTTACTAAAAACCATGAGGTACCAACTCCGTGGTGTCTCTGCTGAAAAGCCACCAAAGTCAGCGAGATTCATCCTCTGGGCACAATGAGTGTCTGCACAAAGTTTTGTTGGACTCTCTGGCAAATATGTGATATTTCAGTCTGGACAGAAGTGGTGCATCAGCTGACTTACTATCTACTAAACTCAATATAAACATCTATTTAAGAATCTAGTGATGGAGTAATAAAGGAAAGAGAGAGTGAAGTCGGTGTTTTATGGCAGCATTACACTTGTACTGCTTGTACAGTTGCACAGCATTGATTGTGAAGTCGTGCATCACTGGTCCAGTGAACCCTGATTTTGTTGAATGCACTTTCATCACCGTGGATATCCCTGGATACGGCCGTACAGTTGTTTGTTTTGGGCGGTTTGTAAGCTGTTGAGGCCGAATTGGGAATTTAAAGAATAAATAAATTATTGCAGAAGGTTTGAGCCACAAACGTACACCACCGTCTCCGAGGACGACGTTTTAAACTATTCATAAATTAATGTCCTCTATCGGGGAAACAGAATTGCTGCAGACACCACGAGGAGTTTGAGTTAAATTGAGGTGAACTGAGAGTGAGTGATAAATACTCTCACAGAAATAAGACTGCAGCAGCTCTGGCAGACAATACCAGCTCCCTCGATTCAAAAATAATGATGCAATCCTGCAGAGCGGAGGCCTTCACAGCATTTGTCAGTTCAGATGCTGTGGACGTGCTGATTAAATGGATTTAAGCAGTTGTTTAGTGAAGAGTGCCAATCAACGCCGGGTACCATGGTGACACACTCCGCACTAAACTTGCTGTAAGATGGATTTAGGTTCTAAAGCCTAATACCTGTGCAGCGTGCAAAAAAAGAAATATCAGTCTGTCCTTTGGAGTGTTATGCAGTGCCTCTAACATAAAACTAAATTCTTATTTTCCCTTCAACTAATCAGCCAAAGCTCTGCATGAGTTTATGGCAGCTCACGAATTGAACAATAATCTTGCAAGTTGTCTGATATCATATTATTGGTAAAATACGCATCATCTGAAGAATAATTTGTAGCTCGTATTACCATAAATAATCCTCCAAGCAAATGCAGTTCAAAAGATTCCATCAGTTGAGTTTTGTTTGGATGCTTAGAGATCCGCCAGCTTCTATTGAAAGTGCAGACTTTAAACTCTCCCCCAGTTTTTGTTTCATGTCGATAGACCGCGTAAAACCGGAGATATGATGTTATGAACGTCCGTGGGGAAAAAATAAATATGTGTAAAATATAAGCATATGAAATACATGCTGACGGCGTCGCGTTTCTTTCAAAATCTCGTGACAAAACGAAAGTGAAAGAAAGTTCCTGGAAGTGCAGCTCCTGTAATGTGCTTTGTATATAGCACCTGCTTTGTCTATAGGTGCATATATAGTTGTATATATTCGTATTTAGTTGATTTTATATCAAATTTACCTCTTCAAATTCACATCTGCAACCTATGTTTACATTTTCCACTTTCAAAATGCTTCGTTAAGCATGTTTGTGGTTTTTATTGTCATAAATAACACATTTCTTCAAATCAGATTTTGTATTTTCTGTGTGTTTTTGAGCCCAAAATGTTATTATAGTTGGTTAAAGTGAGAAAATAATGGTCAGATCATATAGGTGGTGATGTGCTGACAAAAAGGTACCAAACATGGGCACAGTGAACATGTTTTTATGTGTTATATTATAATTGAATTTCCCTTCTGGGGTAAACAAAGTATTTTTCATTTTTCATATAAAGACAAAACTAAAAGTCTGCAAACACTGGTCAAGACCTCTAAGGGTTAAATAAAAATGCAGCTCCAAACTGGATATAAGATCACCACTAAGCCAGCTCCAAAAAGGCAGAAGTTTATCATCTTTTGCCTCACCAAACAAATTATTCATCATCGTCACCCACATTTGCTTGGTTCTGTAAACCCGTCAGTCCTCGTGGTACCGCCTTAGAGCTCAGGTGTCTTAGTTGGCCTCGGCAGAGCTGCCACCACATCAGATCTACTCAAGTGTTACCGCAAAATGAAATTCTTTCACTATTTCATTTTCGCTCTTAAAAATCAATACTGA
Organism: Stegastes partitus; assembly: GCF_000690725.1. Classification (NCBI taxonomy): domain Eukaryota; kingdom Metazoa; phylum Chordata; class Actinopteri; family Pomacentridae; genus Stegastes; species Stegastes partitus. The sequence continues at coordinate 38,871 of NW_007578386.1, read as the reverse complement.
CCTTGTGGAAGAGCATCATAAAAATATTTCTTTTTCAGGCCCTTTCATGGCCCCGATGCCAAGCTGCAGGGACTGACTGACAGATTCAGAGTTCAGATCAGATGAAACCAATGAATTATTTTTGCTCCAGTCCTGTATGTGACGGTATCCAGTCGGCTGATGCTATTTAAAGTGTACTTTAGGCGTGACATGCACACGACGGCGACGCTTTGATCAGATGAGTAGCATGCGCTCGGCTGTCTCTGTGAGAAACATACGTGTCCCAGATCGGCTGCGAATCTGTTATCTTCCTCTCAGACGCGTTAAATGAGCAGAAACGATCCAGGTGCATCAGCTCCCCACAAATGTATTCTTAATCCATTAATTTTTCATCTCGCACCATGAAGTTTACATTTGGGGTTATAAATAAAATGTCTCAACAATTATTGGAATAACTGAAATGAAATTTGGCACAGATATGGAGTGCTGTGAGAAAGTATC
>NW_007578386.1:29921-37536 GCF_000690725.1 Stegastes partitus | reverse complement strand
GAAGTCGGGTTGCACCACACACATAAGGAAAGACTTCACAGATACTCTGCTCTCTAATCTCAGACATGCTCGCACTACAAGATGTGAAAAGAATGGCACATTACACACTATTATTAAGATTATCGTTCCTGAGGCAGCAGCGCACCACCTCAGCTAAAGCAGAAGGCTAAATGGGTTCGGATGAGAAAATGGTTGGGAGCATGCGGTCAACAAGGGGCGTCTATTCTTCAGCGAGTTTTAAGTCTGATATCTGACCTTGGCCTTAAGGGCTAGAATGTTTAATGCTGCTTGGAGCCGTGTCTACTGCTCCAGGAAGTAGCGTTAGAATTGCACCCGTCCCGATTTTAACTAGAAAATATCAAACATGTCAAACTGGAGTCTGCAAGAAGTTTGGGGGTGTTTTGCCTTCATCTGTAAACCCCTCACTTTACCAAATAATCTGTTCAGTTCGGACCCAAGCTAGACCACATTTCCAATTATCGAGAGAGGTGTAAATTGGCCCGGAACTCCTGTAGTCTGTATTAGTCCAGGGACAGTGTTGACTGGGGAGCAGCTACATAAGCGTCTTACCTCATCGTGTAGAGAAGCGTGCCGTTGTCGACTAGTCGTAGCAGTTTGTTCGGAGTCGTCATGTTGTGGGCCACGGATTTCTTTCCGTTGTGGAAAAACGTATCGGGAGTCCAGATCTTACTCGCCAGGAGGTTGTTGAGGGGTAAAACCTGCATGGGCCCGTCAAACTTCAGCCTCTCGTCCCTCCAGCTCTGCCGGAAGAAGACGTCGATGGTGTACTCCTGAAGGGACGAGAAGCGTGAAGGCTTGGTTAGCAAGATAACCGTTTACAAAGCTGGGACATGGCACTGTTTACTGCAGACCTTTTGACCTGTCAAAGCAGCAACGGCAAAGGTGTAATTAATAAGATTAATGATGGCTGCATTCCATTTAGGTGAGCCAGTTCTGGGGCTCTGGTATTGTGTGTGTGTGTGTGTCTGTCCAGTCAGTGACTTATTGGAACACTTAATGGAGCCACTAAGTGTTATTATTTATACCTGTGCTCTTCTGTTTGACAAGTAAAAATGTCTTCCATTGTTTTTCCTACTGGATTCTAACACGATGTAGAACCGATAATAGGAAAACCATCCCATATGCTGCGCCTCAAGATCTGTCAACCAAGTGCTTTAAATGTCCCATATGGTGAAAACACATTTTTATTGTGTTTAGTGGTTGTTTATGAACTTGGAGATGTGAGATAAAATCTATGAAGATATTACTCTTGCCATCCCTCCACACATAGATATGTATAATAAAGGCTAGATGGCTTAAGGCGGCGTTTCGAACGGGATCACAGGCAGCCATCTTGATTCGGGGAAGCTCTCTGGCGGAACCTGAGTGATCTGCACAAACGTAAATACTCGCATCTCGCTGAAATCTTGACGGATTTACAAACGCTTTGGTTTGAGTGAGAGTGTAACATAATTATCCATCAGTGCAGTGTTATAGCTACACCTCTGACGTTTATAACAAACCAAACTATTTGAAAATCAGTAAAAAATTGAGCAAGTTATGGTTGTTTAAAAAGTCCATGCATCACTACAACACAACGTTATGGGTGAGCGAGTGGACCATGCCAAGATGGCCGCCAGTGTGGCCATGTGATTCCATTGGCCGGCAGCGCAGATGGGACATCTAGCCTTTATTATACGTATCTATGCCTCCACAACTATTTTCAGAACAAAAAAAAATCCATTTAGAACATGAGGTTTATATAGTGATTGTGGTATGAACCATCCCTGCAGCATTTTGACCTGTTATGAAAGAAACGCTGTGACGACAAGTGAAACTTTGATTAATTTTTTAAAGGGGTGAAATATGGGACCTTTAACAGAACAAAAAAACCCCACACATACTGGGTAATTTAAACTGACTAGCACATGCATCTTCTACCACACAGGGTAAACATGCACACACACAGTTATACATGGCAGCCGTTCTGTTGCGCTGTAGGATTTATTTAAGTTATTTGTTTTTGCATCATGTAATTACAACTCTGTTAACAAAGCAGTGTTTATCTTTCACACTTGAAAGCCGAACAATGGTCTGAGACGCAAATGAGCTTCCGCGTGAAACCTTGTAATACATCTGTTTCATGTTTTATTAATGTACAACTTAGTCTTTCTGTGTTGTCACCGACGCAGGGAAAAAAAAAACCTAAATAAAATAAAGCGAATGCAGGAAGTAGCCGGTCAAAATAAATTTATTTCACATTATTCATTCAATTGGACTCGGTGTCCTAGCAACTGCTTTTCCTCACCAGCTGCGCACGGCGGCTGTGCAAACCCGGAGCTGCCGCTTTTAACAGAGTGAGATGGGAAGAAGCTGTCTGTGCCTCACGCAACAGTACACATTATCGGTGATCAATAAAAGCACGACGTATGTCCTTCTCTCTGATGCGCACTTTGTGCTTTTTTGCTGGCGCGGTGAAACGCGAGCGTAGTGCCCACCGGTGAACTGTAACCGGCTGCCGCCTGAGTGAAAACCTGATAAAGTCATTTCTCAGTGGCTTTAGCGACGGGAAGTCATCGTGCTCAGCGGGAGAAGGCTACAGCTTCCACTCAACACATCAACAGGGCTCCTCTAAACAGCGCACGATGGACGTCTGTTAATTGATGTGATTGACCTCCTGATGGCCTGCAAACCTGCTATAACACAATTACACTGCAGCTGTCCTCGCAGCAGTGCTCTTAATAAAGCCCACAGAGAGCCTCGCAGACGGATAAAAGCAATAATTTGACAAACACAGGTTTCCTTCAGCCACTTTATGCCTTGTTTTTTTCCCGCACCTATCGAGTTTTCTCATTTAATTGCACTCTTGGCTCAGCAATGTTTAAGGCGTCTCTCCATCTCTGCTTGTACACTGAGAAATAATTAAAAAGTCTTATCTACTTTACATTAATTACATCACATTGGGTTCAGTCATGAATTAGATGCCCAGTAGAGACAACAAAGGACTCTCCAGGTCACCGGAAAGACTGATGACCACACTTTGGTAGCACTAGGACACACTCCACCGTGATTTATTGCACTGTGTCCTGTGTTTCTGTGACCAAAACTTTACAGCTCAGCTCCAGCAAACTTTGTGCCATCTTGGCACAGAGCGACCCCTTAAACCTCCATCGCCACAGAGTCGCTCATGTTACGCACTTCATTCTTTTCTTTATGGGATGCCAAATCTCGTCGTAATCAGTGTAAAACATCCAGTGATGAATAAACACACAATAACGTGCTTGGCCCGGCTGGGGTGAAGCCATCATTTGTTTGTTTCCGTCGGACAGAAATCTCCTGTAAACACGGGGAATTAATTTGAAGATTGAAAGACAGGAATGAGGGAAAGTATAGTCAATCTGCACACAAGGCCAAATGGCACAATTGGTTCAGATGCCAGCTGGTGTTCCTCCAGGGACTGAGTGATTGATTTCTCCTTGACAGAGGAGACAGAGCGGAGCTTCCACCCAACAGCAGTTTTCAAATGTCTTTTTTTTTTTTTTTCATATTGGCAAGAAACATGAATGGAGCCACTGTAGCAAACAACTGTAATTTAAACAGCGTTTCTGAAACACATTCATGGCACCGGCGTTGCAAAGAATTCATGAATAGAGAACGACTCTTGGCAGATAATATACGGATCCTTTATACATGCCTGCATTATTTCTGGCATCTTGTCTTTATTAGGAAGTAGACTATAGAGACTCTGAATCAATGGAGAGAGAAGAGGAGCGGAAGGACGTGTCGCAGCGATCTTTGAATGGATTAGAACAGACATTATAGATATGCTGTATATGTCCTACAGTATGAGGTCACCTTGACACTTACATATACATTAGAATTCAACAACTGTTAATACATTCATATTTGCTCAGCATGTATTATTGTTGTTGTTTATTGCTGTTGTTTGAGGACCTAAACAGTGTTCAATCCTAAACCTGGTAACCGGATGGAAACTATATTAATGTCCCATGTAATTAAATTATTTAGGGCTGTTAATTAGAACTCAAAGTCTTGCTTAAATGTTTTTAAAAAAGCAGCCGTCCAGAACTAAAGAGTTTACCAGATGGTTTGATGACTAAAAGCCACTATAACTGATAGATTAACTACGGCGTCCCCTAAAGTCACCAACTAACAAAAACTGATCCGCTGACTGTGCAGTTCCCCGTCGGTTGTTTCTGGATGCTGCAGGCAGCAGTTTTCAGCTACAAAGCCCTGATGAAGCCTCTGCGTGCGTCCTGCTCAGTGAAGATAGCAACTCGCTGGTGGAGGGAGACGGATGGATAGATGGATGGATAGATAGACGACCACAAAGAGGCTAAAAGGAGAAATTTCTGAGCTCGGGTTCATCTGATAAACACGAACATGACTTGAATGCTAATGGGCCTCCTTGATGTGTGCATAAACAAACGGCCTTAAATCTAATTTCTATCATTTAATTTCTGTCATTGGACCATCAAGTGATTAAAGGCCCCCTCTGGTGAGAATCAGGTTCTCTTTTTTTTCCCCACCTCATTGGCATGTCCTTATGGTGTTTCTCATGTGCTGGAGGACATGTTATGGCACTCAGCATTGCGGTTGAGCGTTTTCACCTTGAGAACCGCATTGTACTGATCACGCTCAAAGGCTCGAATGGCTTCAAATGGAGCAGACGTAAAGAACCTGTCAGCCTGCAGGATGCAGCTTTTCTGTAATATTATCCCTCTTCAGAATTGCTTTGTTAGTGGCGCCGCTATAGCTCAACTGGTTGAGGTAGCGACACATGTTCAGGGGCTATAGCTCCCGACATGGAGGTCGTGAGTTTGAATCCCGCTGGTGGCCCTTTTCAGGTCATTCCCCCATTCTTCTTCCCCACTTTGCTGTCTCTCTCTCTCAAACTGCACCATCAAATAAAGGCAAACAAAATCACTTAAAAAAAAGAATTGCTTTGTTATTCCAACATGTATGACGGAATTACTCCAATCTTAAAATGTGTCACTGTGTAGCTTTTACAGTGTTTGGGCAGAAGTGTAGGTGAGCTGGTGCGCTTGAGCTGCAATGAACAGTGCACTTCCATTTTGCGCTAATGTACATGAACCTTTTCTACTAGATGTGTAAATTCTTGTATGTATTTGTGTTATTGTCTTGTTTTATTTTTTATTAATATTTATTGTATTTTATTCTTTTCTTTCTTTAGTTATTTTACTTTATTTTATTTCTTAATTTTCCTATTTCCATTATTCGTGCAAATTCCTAGGGCGACACCAACAGCCGAAACCAAATTCCTTTTATGTTGTGTACGTACTTGGCCATTAAAGCTGATTCTGATTCTGATTCTGATTAAGAGAGATCCAGGTACTTTCTAGATCTCCACAAGGCAAAGGTGTAGCGCTACATCTGAGCCATTTTAAGTAAAGACGGCGTTATTATTTTATTTTGTATTAGACGGCTGTGACTCAGGTGGTAGAATGGGTTGTCCTCCAATCGCAAGGTTGCTGGTTCGATTCCCCGCCCCTCCACAGTTGTTCAGTTGAACCCGAGTTGCTCCCAATGGCAGGCAGCACCTTGCATGGCAGCTCTGTCGCCATTGGTGTATGAATGGGTGACCATTTCCCATTTGCCATTTTCACAGCAAAGCTTCTGAACATGTAACTCTAACACATGGAGACAAGTCTCTGGAACTTAACTATCAAGTGCAGAAAAAAACCAAACGCGCTCCATAATTGGTTTCAAATTTGCTTTATTCTAAGCTGCTTGACTGCGACCCACTAAGAACGATAACGGTATGCTTTTATATACTGAGCTTCAAACCACACACTTGGGCTCGTGTCTATTTATACGCTGCCACTGAACTCCGAGTCAGATCAGGTTATTTTTATCATCACCTTAGATGTTGCATATAAACAAATCCAGCAGTTCTTCACAATGTTCTTATATATTTTGATTTATTTTTATTTTTTTGCCAAGTGCAGCGTCTAATAAATTGAAATGAATCAGGTAAGACAATCTGTTTATTTGCATGCTTCGTAACGATGTAGAAATCACTGTCACTGTCTTAAATGCCAGAACTAAATGGGTCTCTAATGTCTCCAAGTCGAGGTTAATTACTGAACACTTTGACTAAATACTGCGGGCCTGTCACTGCAGCGCTTTGCCGGATAAAAACACGGATTGAAAATTAGGCGTTATGAAACGAGAACGTCGCACACAAAGAAACGTCTGCTTTTGGTCATATGTGGAAAGTGGAGCAGTGGTTCGAACCAGCCAATGGCGAGGGGAGTGGGGGAAATGATGGGAATGAAAGGAAATGAGGAAAATGATAGGAGCGGCTGATAAGGTGGCAGTTAAGGTAGGATGTACACGAGACTGGGCTAAATGAGTCTAGACGTTAAAAAACGACACGGGGTCTGGCTCCCCGATAATGGCAGGAAGGTTGTGTCTAATATCTGATAGAATATTAATGCAGCCTTTTTATCTTGAATTAATGAGTTCATTAAATTCTAAACATTTAGTTATTACGTCCCGTTTTAATAATGTCAGCATGTTTTAGTTTTAAGATCTTGGACGTTTACATCTGTGGCTTATATCATATCTGCCTCTACATTTCTTAAAATGTAATTTTTTTTAAGGCACAGAGACCCAAACATGATGTTCAGTGAAGGAAGTTCCCACCCAGTATCTTATTGTCCTGTGTACTCGATGTTGTTGATCTCGATCAGCTGACTGCTTTGACAGGTTTGATTCAGTGCGTCTGAGCAGACATCAGATTGTGTAACGGAGCTGTTTTCCCAATTTACCGCGCAGAAATGTTATGTGTGATATATGTTATGGTGTCTTTTCTTTGACAGCGCGCAGCAGGACAGAGAGAACATTGTAGTGCGCCGGTGTGGTAATGATACAGATCGCTTCCAAGAGGTAGCGTACATCTATTGCGCCCGGGCTCTTTTGGATTTCACACTCTGGGCATTGTAATGATCAGTCAGAGACTTGATTAATGTCTTAATTACAAGTCCTTCTTTCTCTCCCGTTGTCAATTATCCTCTCTCGCTTTGCTTCTTGTGTGCCGTTCACCTTTGCCTGCTGGGAGCGTAACCTGTGTGAGATTTGCAATGAGCTGTGAATCCCATACCAACTCCAATTATCTTCAGAGTTCACAGGCTCCTGCAGCTGAGGCGTAAACATGTTTTAGCTCTTCGCTGTGCGTCGCTTCGGACGAGAACGTTTTGTTCCACGAATGTATGATCACACATGTAGCAGTCAACATATAAGAATATATTAAACTATGCTTCCTATGAGATGAACAGTAAATCAATCAATAAATGAGGGAGGGAACAATGCCCATTAAGTGCGACCTTGTACTTTATTGTGAGGGATGTGTGGCTTGTTTTCTGTCTCCAGTGCTACTAGAGCTCAAGTACTACATCTGGTACTCTGCTGAAGTTGTAAAGAGGCGATCAGGGTGGATGGGAGAAAAACACTTTGACTTACATCTTGTGTCCTGCTTGTGGTTGGGCTTAGACTGAAAAGACACTCAGAAAGGATTGTGATTCTCATTGAATATGAAAAAGTAAACCACTTTGTAATCCTGTGAGCCCAA
>NW_007578386.1:0-29425 GCF_000690725.1 Stegastes partitus | reverse complement strand
AAAAAAAAAGTGTTTATAAATTTTTTTTAAAGAAATAAACATATATTTAATCATTAAATGCTGCAAGAAAGATCTCTCTGTAGTCGTGAAGGGGAATCTAGAGACATCAGAACCCTGATAGTGGCATACTGTAGGATTTACAAAATGGGCAAAACATGTCCTCAGTGCCTAACGGAAGTACGTCATTATTTTATGCACTGACATGCCAAACTGAGCTGATTGTTGCCCCGCCCACAAACAAGGGGTTCCAAATGTCCACTTTACCTTTGACCCCCCAGAGTCCAAGATCGGTACTGAGCATGTGCACACAGGTGATGTGTCTTTTGGCCACAATCTTTGAATGATTGCAATTATTTTTTGTTGGGGACAATGCAGAAATATTTTAAACCTGGACTACTCTTTGGTGCACAGAGACGCATCCGAAAGATTAAGTTTGTTGTTTATTTTGATTTGTGGCAGGCCTTTGTTATGGAACAATGAGGACTTTGTGACTTATTCAGCTGAGAAGCAGGGTTGTGAAAATATGCAAAGAAGTCTTGATAACATTATTACTTCAGTATGTACAAATATATAACAAATTACAAAACTTCACTCCCACTCTTTCTTGTGATATTTCAACATGCAGTTATCAAATTGCACCGATATTAACATATCTAGATCCTCACTGTGCAAAGTTCATGAGTAATTCAAACCACATTAGCGGCTGTGGGGATGGACACAGATCTGCATGCGGGTTGTAACAACGATTAAATCTGATGTAAATTCAAAATAATTGTTCTCTTCCCGACACTCCATCACTCAGATGAGCAACTGGGATCGCCGGAAAGGTCAAGTCGTGCAGTTTCATTTGATATGCGCCGCGCCTTCCGGCAATAAATTCTTCAAAGCAATCCGACCGTGACGAAAGGATGTGAATTTGGGCGCAAAGTGCATCCGTCAGGCTATAAGGGTTAACGTCTCACCGGAACGAGACACGAGGCTGCAACGGCGAGGGATGCCTAATTCTACGGCTCGCTCAAATGGATTTGTCGTCGTGGTGATTGCAGTTGGGTAATCTTGTCCGGGGTCAAAAGATAAACATGTTGAAACTCGGGACCAGTACAATAGTTTGCACCTAATCAGGAAAAAAGTCGAGCCTCTCCTGCCCTTTGATTGCTAAATGATTGAAGGGGGACCAAAGTCATGAAGTCCTATTACCTGTGGCTGCCATTTCCACTGAATCTATGGGGCTTTTGGGTGCAAAAAAAACTCTGCCTTTCACATTGTTCCTGCCCTGCATCTTCTGACACTGGGGAACAAAATGACCTGTACGTTGGGCGGAAAGAAAAATCAAATTGAGACCTATTTTGGGAGTATATTGTGTGTTTTTTCTAAAAGGTGCTGCAAAGACAAATTTAAATTCTGTGTGTTCTCTGGAAAAGGGTTTAATTGGGCTCGCGAGTCTTTGAACAAGGACAACATGATTGATACGGAATCCAGGAGAGTTCACCTTCAAATTTTAATAGCGCAAACATCCATCTGTTCTGTCAGGACCTTGAACTGATCAGGCAGTTTTGGAGTTTCCTGAATTTTGAGCGTACGGATATGTGCTGGAAATGTCCCAGAAGTGTTTACCTCCAAGAAATTGGTGAGGATCAGGCCGTCACCGACGTCTTTGTCAAAGCTTCAGCGCAGTTCTTATGACAACCCAAATCGCTTCTCATTTCATCAGCGCGGGCTGTCAAATCCCACCATGAAGCAGGTACATGTGCCGAGATGCCGTGTACGTGTGAATGAGACGCTCGCAGAGAAGCGAAGAGGGAGACGGAAATGAAAGAAGCAAGAGATATCGGTAGGAGGAAGTGAGGAGGCTTGAGGTAGAGAAACACGCCCACCCACTTAACAGAGATCAGCATCAAGATCGTAACCCACATTCTGGGCCTTTGTGTGACAAACTGCAGAGACTCTCCGTAGTCAGACACAACTCCGAACAACTTGCCTTGTTATTGGCCTAATATTTGAGTTTCATGCCAATTACGCAGCCGGCCTCCCTCCTGTTGCGATGCGGGCCGCTAAAGGCAGATGTGGCGTATTGGGGTCCGAGTGAAGAGCGAACAAGTGGCCCTCGGGGTGAGCGAGGAGCAGACATTTCTGGGACACTTGATGTTGCGGAGATGGGTAATTGGACTGGATGTACACAACATAAAGTATAGGGCGCCTAGGGTACAGTGTGCTCTGTCTAGGAACACATCGGCTTTATCAGTTTCTCAAAGCGGTTAAGCTCTATATTTTTAGGCACGCTCGCAGCACGACTCTGGGGATGACGATGTCGGTCAGCGGAACACTTTGATCCACAGTGAAATATCTCAAGAAGTGCCGGATGGATTGCCGTGAAATCTGCAGCCACTCTGATGCCTCTCATAAAGTCTGCGTGTACTTCCTCCCCATTCAAACTGGTATCTTAGGTAAAACCGTCCTCCAACCCTTAAATGTCTCGTTAAATACAAAACACAAGCCTTAAATGGATGTTTTAAAGCCGCACGGTTCACGTTTAACCCGTCTTTCATTTCTTCGCTCACAGATATTCAGCTACCGGGGGCGACTGAGGCTTCGGGTTCCTGCCTCGGCGGTTTATGAAATGACTTTATTAAATAAAACTAACTTCAACAAGATATAGACTAAGTTGAAAGAGTTGTGTCCTCAGCAGCGTACGGGGGGTTTCTCCTCTTTGTTTTAATGACTAGATAGCTGCCTCCAGTTAATGAGTTAAACTCTGGTGAATTGTCTTCAAAACAGAGCATTCCTTTGGTGAGCACATCAAGGAAATATCTTTAAAAGCTTCTTTCCACCTCTGAAATACCTCTAGGATTAGCCATTTCCTCCCTTTAACTGACCTAGAAAACTGGTCCACACTTTTTTTGTTTCCCAGCACTGTTTACTGCACTGCAGCGCACTCAGAAGGCTCCACACTCGTTTAACTCGGTAGCCTGGAAACTCGTGATCCAGAAAACGCGATCGCACGACCCTGACCTACTGAGAAACCAAAACTTCAAGTGTCTTCAAAAGTATACAGCCGTGGAAAATAACTTGCCCTTCAGCAGGTCGCATTCTTTTACATTATCTATAGACCTGCTCGCCAGAAAGAACAACCCACTTCATTCTCTAAACTCAAAATAATAAAAAAAAAAAGCACCTTCCCACCCACCCACTCACCCTCAGAAGTGGCTGTCCGTTTTGGCAACAGGCACCAATTTCAGCAATTCAGACCACTCATTATTAAAGTCCAGAGTCAGGACCCAGTTATTTAGTGCAGCCTACGATCCGCATTTGCTCACTGTGCTGTATAATCGACGGCCTTGTCCTGTCGTTCCCGCCTCTGCTTAAAGGACCCCGGAGCTCCGAGGGCTGATCTGGGTCCAACTTTTTTTTTTATTCAGCTGAGCTCATACAATAGCCCTTCGTGAAGCTAGTATTTAACGGATGCAGTATGAGGAAGTTACTGGAGCGTAAAGACGAACGCAGAAAGTTTGGTTCTGACTATAGAACAGAAGACCTGTACCTACTCCTTTATCTTGTCTTTAGTGTTGGGCCAAACCTTGCAACGTATGCACCGTAAACTGATACAGGGTGCAAGATGTAAAGGCCGATCATCTGTTGAGATTAGACGCTGTGGAAAATCTTTGGGAAGCTGATACGTCATGTGCAGTAAGAAAATGCACTTCAGCCTGGGGATAGAACGAGCGACGCCCGAGTAACGAACACAAACTGTTGATGCCGCGTTGCCACATCTGGGAGCAGTCAGAACCTCGGCTGCCGCTTGACGTTCATTGATCGCGGGACGGAGGCGCGAGCGTGTACGGACAGCAGGTGTTTTGCCTTTGACAGCAGACAGAACACACCTGCTCTGACCTCGGTAACTGAGGCTCTGACAAAAAAACATCACCACATGCGGCTTCCGTGCGTCCCATGCCGTTCGCCGTTGATTCATGTTGCTGCCAAGTGGAGCATATGAGCAGAATAGAAGAGTGGATCTGGAATTGAGCTCTGAGAGACCCCAAAGGTGATATGTGCTGGAAAAGATAAAGCACTGTCTATTGTAATAAAGTAAAAGAGCCAGCACTGTCTCACAAAGCGAGCTCGACATCCGTAATGTGTCTGCACAATGGCAGGGACGGGCTTGTTTCTGGGAGAAAGGTGGTGTTTGCATCGCTCTGCCGTCCACGTGCAGCACTGTTCAGATAAAGTACATCAAACAGAGTTGTTGGTGGCTCGGAGGCAGCAACATCAACATATTGTCTCTTTTGTATTCATGTTAGCAAACATGTGCTTACTCACACATGCAGCCGTTTCATGAGCAGCTTTATAATCCCTTTGGAGTTGAATTTAAGTTCAACATTCAGTCTCTTTTAGCTCCGTCTTTGGTCTCTTCCCACTCCGGGGGGAAATAACTGCTTCTTCAGCTGCTACATGCTTCACTATGTTCACCAGCTCGTCGCTGACTTTGTCTGTCGTTTGCCGCGGAGCAGGTTGTGTACTGTGGGGCTTTAGAGCTTTTTCATTAAAAATAGATGCGTGTTGTGCCTGAAAATGATGCTATGAGAGCGGTGATTGTATATCAAAACAGAAAACCTGCTGTAAAGCTCTGCTAAGATCAGGAAAGCTGCAGATTCTATATTTCTATACTACTGTGAGTGTCTGTTTTCACACTGTCACAGTGTTTTCACACTTATTTGGTCGTAGTGATGCCAGAGGAGGCAATAGTTTGCTACCAAGTGGATGCCAAAATTATTTAAAAAAAGCTTGTTTTTTGGTATTGAACATACTAGACGATGAAAACAATGGTGGAGGCAAGTGAGGTTGGCCGTGACCTTTGGGGAAAACATCTAACAGGACTCTTGTATGAAGATGGTAAGCATTTGAGTTAGAAGATCAGGGAGCATTTATAGCAGCCTAAAGCCAGTATGCAAATCAAATCAGGTTTATTGTCATGTTGCTGTACATACACAGCAGTACAGGCAAGATGAGAGAGCGTTTCTTCAGGATCATTCAACCAGCAAGTTCTGCAGAATCCACGTCTGGGATAAGACACTAAACGTTCACTGTCTCCTGAAGGGGGCGCTGCATCCATGCACGCCGCCATTCGTTAAACATGGAGAACCTCTTCAGGTCCTGGTAGGTCTTCAGGGACACAAAGACACACATGATGCTGCCCAGAGCTGTCTGTCTGTCTGCATCCCCTCCAGCTGTATGTCCGTCTGGGATGCTGTCATGGAGCCATGTTTCTGTTAAAGCAGACACACAGCAGTCCCTCCACTCTCTGAGGGTTTCTCTCAGCAAACGTCCAGCTTGTTGTGTAGGGAGCGGACATTGGAGAGCAGGAGGACGGTCCTGCTGGTCTGGAGGGGTTAGCCTTTAGCCTAGCATGGATCCTGCTGGTCTGGAGGGGTTAGCCTTTAGCCTAGCATGGATCCCGGCTCTCTTCCTCCTCCTCTGTTTACGTTCGTACCGTTAGCGCTGCCTTCTCTCTCGGGTAACTGCCGGCATCGTCTCTAATGTCCAAATCACAACCGATCGCCACAATTCCAGCGCCGTTCACTTTCCTGACGCCCAGCAAAGTCTCCCGGCCGCAAGTTTCGTGGAATGAACGTCTGGGATAGACAAGACGCTCAAAACGTTCACTTTCGTTGTCTCCTGAAGGGGGCGCTGCGTCTACGCGCCGCCATCACCGTGGCAATGGTGTCACAGAACATTTTAAAAGAAAAAAAAGACATCTCAAATGTTTCTAGTCACCTAAAAGACAGGCATCATGATCTCAAGGTAAGAACGAGTGTCTGTACCGACCAAACATGTCCTCTTACGTCTGGTGAATGTGATTTATAGGCTGTAGGATCTCTGTAGTACCACAATCCATCATTTATAATAGTATATTGTGTCACTTTTTGCCTTTATAGAAAAATGAAAATTGCAGCTCCTGTGATTTGGATATTGCAAATCCAGAAATTGCAAAATGGGATTTCAATATCATTTATGTAGGTTAGGTGTTAGGTGTGCTGCAGGTTCTTTATGTACAAGTTTATATTGAAGTGTGTAATTACAAAATACACACATTTTTGGTATCAGATTTGAGAATTGTGGAATTTAAATGCTGCAAAGAGACGACCACATTTCTGCTGTTGTGCCATCCCGCTCTGTGCACACTGAAAATATGCATCACGCCACATTAATGTCTAAACATAAAACACTGTGCTTTAGGAAGTCTTTCCCTCAGCGCCCTATTTATAATGATTCACAGCTCCTAATGTACAGATGGTAGCTATTCAGTGAGTCAACAGAAAGTATGAGCACACATTAGACGCTGCACCATGACAACGTGAAAATATTTTCAATTCGCAGCGGGCCACATGTCAGCCGGAGCTGCACTGATGGAAAAATCTTTGGCGGCTCATGAATTACAGTGGAAGGTACATTTGATAAATTATTGACAGCTCCTGCTAACTTATGTGACATGGCTGCTGCATTAGTGTGCAAATGGCTGAGCGGCGAGTACACCGGTCGCAACACCGCGGTGAGTGTATGTGGGAGGAATCTGCTCTACTGTCGTGTTACTGGACATAAAGTATTTCTGCTTCATACTGTACTGCCACTGAAATCTGAAAACTTTAGCCTGCACCTTCCACTGTAACTGTCTTCACACACGAGTCGATGAGATCCTCAGGAGATCCTCATTGGCTCGTGTGAAGTTCGAGTCTGACAGTCTGAACACGAGCTGCTCCGGAGAAGCAAAGGGTAGAGGCGTCTCTTCACAGTTTGAAGAAGCCCTCCAGTGAGACCAAAAACACTCCAAGTTCTCCAAGTAATCTCGCTACGTCATGCCGGCTGTCAAGTCAGCTCAGTGCCGAGCCGGAGAAACCACCCAGACCTCAAGGCAGTCAATTAGAGCTGCATGATCAAATATGTCAAACGCTGCATAAGGTCCCAGGACAAAGGATGAAGCATCTCCGGCATCTGCTGTTGGAAGGAGGTCATCCAGGGTTCACGGTGGAGCGGGGCTGTTTAAAATGACGCCGCTTTGATTAGGAACAACTCTTGTAAAAAGGACTTTGGAGATTTGGTTGTTTTAATGTAGTGTCATGATATAAATGTCATCGTTTCCTGATGTTAAAGACACAACATTGTACTGCAGCTGCTTTGTTTTCTCTAAAGTTCAGGCTGCATAGTGGAGTGAACAACGATGGCTAGCCTGCATGTTCATCAGCTTCTTTTTTTTTTTTTAATCTGGTCATATCCATCCATCCATCCATTACATCCTCACTAGGGTCACGGGGGGTCTATCCCAGCTGACTCAGGGTGAAGGCAGGTTCACCTGGACAGGTAACCAGTCTATCACAGGGCTACTCTTAGAGACAGACAACCAAGCACACTCACATTCACACCTACGGACAATTTAGAATCACCAATTAACCTCAGCATGTTTCTGGACTGTTGGAGGAAGCCGGAGAACCCGGAGAGAACCCACGCTGCACGGGGAGAACATGGAGACTCCACGCAGGTGGACGCGAACCGGCGACCTTCTAGCTGTGAGGCGACGGTGTTAACCACCGCTCCACCTTGCAGCCCTCTGGTCACATCAATACCACTAACTGCTCAAGATATGACCACTTTTATTTTTACTGGGACGGCATCGTCACATTAGATTTTTCTCACTTCGTCCAGCTTAGAGTTTGGCACAAACGTCAGACTCAGTTTTGACTAGAAGTAGTAATGATAAAAAAATCCATTACCAGGAGCAGCACGGACAAAATCGATGCAACAAACTTTGTCAAAGCAACATCAAAAATTGTCTTCCTTTCAGTGCAACAGGAATATTGTTTTTTTTTAATAGCAGCAGTTTGTCAGACTGAAGCCACAGACTGTGTGAAACAGAAAAGCAAGCCAGAGTTAACTTTTGCTCGGTCGGTTATCGTATTATCTTTTATTTGTTTGTTTTCATAATCCACTCAACCTAATTATCTATCCCTATATGTAAAAGGATATTAAAGTCTTGAGGGGAAACATCACGACGGTATTAGACGGCGAAGATTTGCATAAAACATGTGCAAGACGCTCGCCCAATCCAAATGTTCCTCTAAGTACTTCTGTCAAGCAATTATACAACAATTACAAGTGAAGTGATTTGATGATTCACAGCTCTGATCAGAGCGAGGGGGAAGAAGAAGAAGAAGAAGAGGATGTTACTCACCATGTCTGTGTCTGACACCGGCCCGAAACTCGTCACATAGATGTTTGTCCTCACTTCTGTCACACTCTCTGAGGAGGGAAACGACAAGGACCACAACACATTACGGTGCAGTCTGTGTACAGAAACTCTGTCTTTGTGAAGCTGATCGTTTGTGTGCATGACGCTGAAGTCTGCCTGTTGGCTTTTTGACTAAGCTGCTTCACAGAAAACCCCCAGCAATCAACGGCGAGAGAAACACCTCAGACTGAGGCAAAACGGAAGATTTATGCACGCTCAGAGAAGAATTTGTGCCCTTGTGAACGGCTTAATACCTGGATTCTAACTGTCTTTGTGCATCATGTTGTCAAATCCGTGTCCTTGTTGTTGTGACTGCACAGACTGCATGTTTAGGACCATGTTGTCCGACCGGCAGTAATAGAGATTTCCTAAAACGTCGGCTGAAGCAGCAGCGGTTGTAACACACCCAAGGATTCGGCCCAGGAGGGTTTTTCTCAGCCCCAGTTCAGAGGCAAAATGTTGCTGTGAGCAACTTCACAGATGCTTTTGAAAGTCTTTCTTTCAGTAAAACTACCATTTGTTTGGCTCAAGCTAGTTTTGTCCACCACAGCATAAAATCTGCTTTGGGCCAGGCCCAAGTCTGTATCTTTGCAGAGAAGACATCCCTTTTGACCCAAAATAATTTTAGTTAGCCTGCCCCAAAAACATTTAACAGTCCCTAAGGGAGCACTGGCTCAGGAACAAAATGCTGCAGCTCAGCATTCACCACGCAGGCCTGTGTATATTTTTTTTATTCAAATAATGCGCACATGTTGTTGCCATTACACAATTCTATACACACATCATAATCACATTAGACATGATGGAGTCTATTGTGGTATGAATCTGGCATGACTCGTACAAGGCTTTCCTGCTCCGTCTATTCCCAGAGCCAGTGCATTTCTTTAATTATAATTACGTGTATCATTGCACATTACAGCACAAACTACATAATTGCTTTTGTTCCTTCATAAGGATTGATAGATGATTCTTGGTGCTGCGACGACAGTCAAATAAATCATTGTAGGGAAGGAAGGAGTGTTTTCAAACACGTCACATATGGTTTTAATACAGCATTAAGTAGGCCATGATATGAAAGTCGTGACGGATCAAAATTTGCCCTCTTCAGTGTGGGCTGAATCAGCTCCTCTGGGGCAAATGTGTAAAGCAGGCTCTTGGGCCACTGGCGAGACAAATAGCTGCTCCCAGTGGTGCAGCAACTAGAGAGCGATGAGGGTTTTCTCCAAAAGTGAATAGATCCTCGGCTCTAACTGTGTCCCAGATCTAAGCGACCACCCACAGGTGAAGTCTCTAATCTTTTGGCAAAGGGCCCCCCTGAGAGAGGAGATCCACTTCCACATTAATCATCGCCGCGACACAAATAGCTCTCACAAATACGCGATTATCACAACACCAGGTCAGCAGTTTGTGTGGCAGACATAGGCCGGGGAACAGAATGAGTTGCCCCGTTCCTGTTTACAACAATGCACCGGAGCATAGGGCAGAGCTAATAGATGCTGCTGAAAATAAAATGAAATGGCATTTTCCAGTTTCCAGCCAGTCTGCGCGTCTGAGATGGTCCCACATGACTGTTTCTGAGAAGGACTAGTGAAGCATGGAGGTGGCCAACAGGAGGAAGATTGGTAGTTTTGTTATTACGCAGGCAGAAGCTCTGGGCTGAGGATGTTGCTCAGACCGAGGATGGTTTCTGGTTTGTTTGCAGGCAGATGCTAATCTGAGGCATTAGTCGGGGGCCTTGGCGTCCTCTTAAGAGTGATCAGAAATGAATATTTATAGCAAACTTCTTGTAATTTTACAACACATTTTAACGACTTGCTTGAAATGAATTCATACTAATTTGCAGCTCAAAATAACAATGATGTGCTGCGATGCTAGGGCTATTAGCATAAAAAAACCCACTCGATGTTGCATAAATTAGACTTAAACTGGGATTTTTATAATGTTTTGGCTGTTGCTTGCATTATGAATATAACAGTCGAGCGTTCTCTGTCTTAAAAATGATCTGTAGAGAAGAAATGAGGGATATTAAAGGCGGCCTGATGAAAATAAACATTTAAAATGTGGATAATTCAAACTGATCTGCAATTTAAACCTTTAAAAAAACAATCTACCACACTGTTACAAATTTAAATATACAACGGCACTGTAAAGGGCAGCACACCCTATGTTGAGCCTCTGAAGCTGTGACGCTCTATTGACCTGTAAATAAAGTGTAATATTTCAACCAGTTAGCGTTTTAGCCAATTAACCAATTTGCACTGTGCTCGAGGGGGCAGGAAGAAGGAAAAAGTTGGAAACGCCTGCTCGGCTTCACAGCTCTGTGCAGAATCTAA
Organism: Stegastes partitus; assembly: GCF_000690725.1. Taxonomy (NCBI): domain Eukaryota; kingdom Metazoa; phylum Chordata; class Actinopteri; family Pomacentridae; genus Stegastes; species Stegastes partitus. The sequence continues at coordinate 18,817 of NW_007578386.1, read as the reverse complement.
CAGCCAGTCCAGGAACAGGAAACCATCCTGACTGCAGGCTCTGACTGGTGCCGGCCTCATCATCCCGTTGCCCTTGGAGATGTGAGACTCTGCGCAGAGGCAGCACGTGACATTAATGACCTGGTTCCTCGTCCTGGTTGCTGCCACATAGTCCAGGTCATCCAGCCTGGTGGAGGGTCCGCCGCCCTCCGGCCACGCTTGTGGCTTCGGCAGCAGGCAGCGGAGCAGAAATGGACATTACAGCTGGCTGGCTGAGGAGTGGCAAAGCCTGTTTGAGCATTCGGGCTTGCTGTTATGCAGTTTGTTGTCCTTGGGGGACGAATATTTGGATGAAATGGCATCAATTAGTGGGATTTCCACTGACATATGTGGTTATTTGCCATTTGGGCATGATTGAACAAAGACTTCCACCCAGGGGAAGCACATTTCCATAATAATGCTGCACAATGTGACCTGACTTCATTGTGATCCGGGTGTCGGTCTGTCCTCTGTACAAGTTAGCATGCCTCCTACTGCCCACTAGCAGCAGATAATTACTTTTTAGATCCATTAGGCCATAAAATACAATATTTCAAGATTTAGCAACAGAGTGGTGTCTGATTAAAAATAACAGAAAATGTCAATATTATTCCTAGAGCAGCACAGTGTTGGGCTATAAAATATATTTATAGAGCACTGAAAATGTTTGGATTGCTGGATGTTGTCATTCTTTGTAGATAACACATTTTGGAACCACTCGGCCCGTTTTAGGTGTAGATCATATAAATAGAAATGTCTTCACTAATATCACCTGGGGCCCTGTTTTTTTGCATTTTTTTTTTGCATTTTGGCTGAATGGGACTAATAAAAAGAGGTACATGTGTGTGTACCCTGCAGAGCAGATCAGAAGGAGTGTGCTAAAGGCTTTAAAAAAGTGCATTTATAACCTTGGTAAGCCGTGTGTCAGCCGCCGCCGCCGCTGCAGCTGCTGACTGCGTTGATAAGCGGCCAAGTCATCGTAAAGTAACTGCACCTGTCTCTCATCTGCAGAATCAGACGTGGCAGGTGTGCAGTTTCTCACTAAATTTGCTTTTTACTTGAAAAACTAATTATAAATGCATTCAGTTATCTAAGGCAGTGGTTCTCAAACTGGGGGTTGGGGGCCCCATGGGGGTCCCGAGATGATTTCAGGGGGTCGCCAGATCATTGTGAAGAAAAAATAAAATGAAGCCTACATTTATTAAATAAATTTGGATTAGGGCTGTCCTTTTTTGAACTTGTTCATATTATGATTTGATTAGGTGATAATATTGTTATTCTTTTTTTGCTGTTTTTCAAGTTATTTTCTTTTGTTTTTATATATTTTTTCCATTTCATTTGTTCGAAATAAATTCATTCATTCATTGAAAAGACAATTAATGTAAAGAGATTAAACTGTGAAATTAACACATTCGTTTTTAATGCATGAACAACAAAGTTAGTACTCGTGCCGTATTAAAAATTCAAATTAGGGGGTCACAAACTTATGTTATCTTGGGGGTCGTGGCTCAGAAAGTTTGAGAACCTCTGATCTAAGGCGAGGTTTTGTACACTCACTTAAAATCATGTGTTTATGTTGTTTACAGCAGCAACAGAAGTGCACATAAATAAAAGATAAACAATGTTTTCTGACATAATATTGGATGAATAAGTATCTGTGACATGCTGTGATGCCTGATCACATTTCCATGTTCGTCTGCATCCCTGTGAGCAGTCTGATGCACATCCTCGCTGAATCCTTTTTCTTTATTTTCCGTGTAGGTGTGTGTGATTTATCTGCTTACCTCCCAGCCCAGGACGTAGCCTGTTGTCATATCCATCCAGCAGCCTGTCTAAGATTCGGGTGAAGATGGTGATATTGTCTTTGCTATCATCAGGCAGCGGCTCTCTGTGTCCAACGACTGCCCTGCAGGGAGAAAGGGAAGGTGGAGTCAGAAAACAGGAAAAGATATGAAATCATGTAACTGATTTGCTGTTGCGTAAGCGAAGCCCCGACACATTTCCGCTGTTTGTTGTGTATCAGATCTATATTCTCACAGTGAATGTCCAGGTTCGTGTTTTACCACTTGACCACACAGATCAATATATGAACGATTCATTCATTCCCAGCTGTCTATAAGTGAATTATTCGTCGCATGTTGATTTCAGGGGAAGTTGTGAGTATAATTCTGGTGTCTGTTCAGTAACTTTGATCAGTTTGTCATTACGACTAATTTCATCTGCATGCGTGATGTTTCTCCCACCGAGAGAATCTAACGTTGGCGATCAGCCTCGGGCCTCAATCAATATTTGAATAATATCGTCTGGTTTGTTTTGTCGCATCGTCTTTTCGGGCTGGAGCCTCTGTATTTACAAAAAAAAATGGTCCTTATGGTAATGAAGTTCAAAAAGAAAATGCTCGTTTTGTTAGAGACTCCATCGTATGCTACCAGTTCTTCATTTACATGCCCCGCAATCCCCCCGCCGAACAATATTGCGGCGAGATGAAAAGGCCACTGTACTGTAGGTGGAACGCTGATGAGTTAATGAGCACCGTCTTTAATTAAACTAAAATCCCCAGAGGAGCTGACCTATAATATCCAAATAATCCCCGTCAACCGCCGCCACTCTGCTCGGCTGGGACGGAGCTGGAAGCGAACATTCCCAGAATCAAAGTTGAATTTCCCACTCCATCCGCTCTCAGCTTAATGCGTCCTATAAAAACAACTCGACACGAGAGTCCACCTGAGCCACGAGCGTCTCCATTAAAACACTCAGCGGGTGAAGGTCACGGCTCCTAACGTATGCAATTCTAATCATTTTCAGCTCAGGCTGTTTGGGGAGCTCGAGCGCTCGCTCTCCACGGAAAACGCATCATAATTTTCAGGCATATGGGCAAATGACTGCAGCCCGGCTAAGTGGCTGTTACGAGGGCATATGTGGGCAATAAATGAATATCAATTAAGCATCAGGACTCCCTCATGTTCCGCCGATCGCGTCCTCGCTCTTGTAATGATTCCTGTAATGTACAATAAACCGCGAGATAAAGATTTATGTAGCGCCCAAAAAAGCAGGATTTTTTATGAAGCAGCAACTGTTGGGCCGACACGCTGCCTGAATATTACAGAAAACATTTGGTTGTTCGTGTAGATGCATACGTGCTTTCTCCTTTTTAAAATTAAGGCCCCGATCCTTTGCGTTCACTTTCCTACTGTTGTAGGCTCAGTGAGTTTACACCCAGCGCCGCTCAGTTCGGTAATTTTCCTCGTCGGCGGCGGCGGCAGAGTCCGCACGAATTTACACGTCGGAGGAATTTGCGGGAAATGAGGCGTGCGCGTTACCCAGCGTTCCAGTGTGTAGCGTCGTCCCGCTGATTGACTCATTGACTGCGTTAGCGGCCGTGTTAAATTACCGCTAAAGCAAACGGAACGTCCCGCTTCGTGTTGGGAGGCCAGGGCGGCGGCTCTTATTGTGAATCCCAGACTAAAAATGCATCACAGCAGCCTTTTCTTTATTATTTTTATTTTGACAGCAGATCACTTTTAACCATCGAAGGGAGTCGCGGCGCTTTAAAGGACTGTTAGAGGAAGAGCTGCAGGCGGCTGACTGCACACCTGTACTGTGTGCAGATTGCTCTCTCAATTATTTTTGATTGACTTTTTGAAACGTTTGTTTGTTTGGCAGCGCCGCCGACAGACGCGCCAGCTGCTCTTTCGCTGGATTTTTTTTTTGACAAAGCGGCTCAGAGAACGTTTGCTGCTGCTCTATTAAAAACTTCGCAAGGTGACCGAGGATGTTGCTAAATCAGCCGAGGCCTGAAAATCTTAAGGATCGACAACTCTTGAGAAGAAAGTAACCGCGATTAGCCAGATGATGTCAGATATTTGAGGCTCAGCAACTCCAAAGTGCACTCCGCCGAGACCGAGCCTTTTAACACTGAGCTCACGACTTGCACCTCATCGAGCGGGGCCACAGTTTGATATATTCTGCTTGTCAGACGGGTACCTAACTGTATAATTAAGCTCTGGCAAAAAAATATGTTAAAATATGACAGCGTGACAATGTACTCATACATATTTGAAAGAAATACACTGGATGTTTCTGGGTTTTCATTCACCCGCCTTATCAAAAATTGACAGGCGCGAGTGTTTGAAGCGGCACCGCAAAAAAAAAAACACAAAATACAAAAAGCTTTAGAAATGCTCGGGATGAGTTTAACTGCAATAGGTAATATCTCACTTAACATGAATCATATATCAAACAAAAGAGCCCTCTGTGGCCCCTCCAACAGCGCCGGCGGAAATTCAAAAATTAATGAGAAACCTTTAGTCCTCGAGAAACCGTTCTAGCTCCGCGTTCAAATATCCACTTCAGAAAAACAAAGCGCCTGTGTGGTGTGTAGCATCTGCATGTTTTGCTGAAGCGCACACACACACACACACACACACACATCCTCGCCTCTTCCGGCAGGATCCAGCTGTTTACCTTCACTCATGAGGACAACAAAAAATAAATAAAAAATGGGACATTCCCTCTGAATTTGATTCCATTTTTCCTAAAACACGCAGGTTTTATAATCACGCCAGCTGCTAAATTTACTTCCTCCGTCCCCTTCATTATTCACACTGTCTCAATACCAGCACATAAATACATAATAGGAAAAGAAGGGAGGACCGAGCAGGCGTTACACTCCTGAGCTAGCCACACATGAAGACAAAAACTAGTCAAAGAGAGCAAATCTGGTGGACATTTTTGCTTGCAGGAGAAGTAAATACAAACGTACTGTAGGTTGGCAGATGTCAGAAGTTTCACGAGTGTAATTTCAAGCTAAATTTGACAAATCCTGCCTTTTATTAAACATTCATATTGGTCATGGGCTTAGCATATAAATAATGTTCATTATTAATAACCGCCAGGCAGTCGGACTTCATTATTCCGCGTAGCCGCTCTGAAGTTTGACGGTTTAAAGTGAATAGTGAGTATTTGATCAGGAGATGAGTGATATTTACCAACGCTGTGTGAGGCAACACTGGAGGAGTGTTGGTAAAAGGGTTTACATCAGATGGAAACGGGTAGAAATTACAGTTTTTGATTTGTGGGATTGGACGAGAGACATTTGGGGGTTGAAGGTGAGCGCAGTCCTGGTTTAGTGAAAGGTGACGTTTTGTCTGCTGGTACACGGAGTTCGCTTCTCGTCAGCCGGAGGTTTTATTAGAATAACTGAAATCCGCTGTGTGGGAGGGAGTGTGGGACCTTTAGGTTGACAATAGGCTTTTTTTTTTTTGCGGTACATACTGTGCTTGTCACACAAGAAAAGCAAAAGGTGCCGCAAATAACGCTAACAATGGCCTCTGCTATGTTGTGCTCCAGATAACACCGATAACTGTCACGGTAGCGGGAGGCGCTGAAATTACGGCATTCAGTTGTTGCTTCTTTTCTCAAACAGCCCACATGTATAAACAGGAATCATGCTGCGCTTTTTGCTGGAAAAGAAAACGTTTGGTCTGTTTTTCACATTTGTCTGATTGCTAAAAAGGTAGGCAGTGCTTTACTCTGCTCTGCTGCTGTTTATGTAATTAGTTGAATTAAGAATGAGTCTAGAAAGTAAGTTTATTATTTAAGGTGTGTCAGCGTTAATTAAACCTTTCTTTGTTACCAGAGTTATTCCTGCTATTGTAGGACTTAAATGTTGTAAAGCACTTTGCGTTGTTGTTGCACATGAAAAGCGCTATACAAATAAAATTTGATTGATTGATTGATTGACTTAGATTCAGTTCCTAAACTGTGTTGATAGTCCGTCACCACTCTGGAAAGAAAGGATGCTGTTATGGACAGTGCCTCAAAAAAGTATTTATCCTCCTTGGAAGGTTCCCATTTTTTGACATTGGTCAATTAAATTTTCTTTTTTGGACAAAAACTTTACAAAAAAATGACTCATCAGAATCAGAAACAGATTTATTGCCAGGTATAGTTTGCACAATACGAGGAATTTGTTCTGGTGAGTTGGTTAAATACACAGTGAAATGTGAACTCTATTTAAATGTGAAATATCATCAATGACCATGCTGTGCAATATTTTTCTAAATTCATACTGTACATATAACTTATACTGTATATATAACTTATCTTATTTTATATTTAAATCTCTTCTATTTAGTTTTTTGCTCTTTATTTTGTTCTTTATTCTATGTTGCACTGAAGGAGCTGCTCTTAATCTCATTGTACATGTGTATAGTGACAATCAAGGCATTCTATTCTATTCTATTCTATTCTATTCTATTCTACAGTGAGGAACAATGTACAAGATAAAAATAGTGAGTAAGAATTAACTTAAGCTAAAACACATTTTTACACAACATGTCCACTGTGAGGCATGGCGGTGGCAGCATCATGATGCAGAGAAATCCTGTCTGCAAGAGAACTGCAGCTTGGGAAAACATTTTCTTTATAGCAAGACAGTGAGCTGAAGCATACAGCCAGTTTGGGGTGAAAGTGCAGTGTCCAGATGTGGAAGTCTGATTAAAACATATCTACTTTTATTTTTAAGTTATTGACATTATTTTGTAGAAATCTGTTTTTTTCCCACTTTGAGTCTTTTCCATTATCCATCCATTATCTATACACCGCTTCATCCTCACTAGGGCATGAGTCTTCTCAAATAAGCCAATTTAAATTTACCTTAATTCAATGTTTAAAAGCAATTAAAGGAGAAAATTCCAAAGGTGGTGAACAGTCTAAATTGGCTCCGTATCAGAGGGCTAGACAGCTGCATGTTCAGACGTTGTTTTTGAACGGATCGTTTCTAATTTGTGGTGTTTTCAGCCCATTTGCAGTGAATCTTTCAGCCCTAAAAAGTGTTTGGTTAGCCTGGTTTAACCTGCACAAGAGTGTGAAGGCTCCTGTTTTGTGCTTTTGCTGCCACAGAGGAAATAAAGTCATGAAGAGCAGGGAGAAAATCGGCTGTCACAGATGATGAGCTCAAAAAGGCAGTCTGAAAATGCTAATGCACCCCCACCCCCCTCCCTCCGCATGCAGCGCCTAAGCCCTCCAGGAACCAAGGGAAAACCCTGACTACTCAACAGAACCTCACCTTCTGCCAATGTGACTGATGACGGGCTATTTGGCACAGGATTGCGGGTCGCCACAGGCAGGATAGCAACAGACTTTTCCACACCTTTTTGTTTATTTGCAGCAAGTACACGGCGTTGGCTAAAGTCTGATATTTTATAGCACTGAAGCCGACAGCTCATCCATCAGCGGGTGTGCAGGGAAATTTCAAGTTAATAAAATTGTTTTTAATTTAGTTCATTTGTTAAAGTTCTAATGTCATTGGCTTTTCATATTAGAACCCTGTAGTTTCCCAGAATATTTGAAGCCATTATTATTGCATAGAAATGATTTAATTTCTGATTTAAATGTAAATGCTTTCTGTTATGGCTTTCACTTATGTAGCAGCTTAAGGCACATTCAGTCCTGGTTTTATGATGGCGTCATTGGACGGGATGAGCGAAGGCGAGGTATGTCCTGGAGCATACGGTCAGTTAAACTGTGTGTGCAGACGCTTTGAGAAGCTGATTCCTTCTTAAGGAGGCTCACTGAAGTTTCTTAATTAGCCTTGTTCTGTAAAAATCATCTCTTTAATTAATTATGGCTTCATTTCTGAGAGGCAGCAGATTTGCAATGATCTAAAATAAAGTCAACTTTTTTCTCTTTTTAAAGAAGAAGGCAAAATATTTAGAAGACTCGCTGTCGGCTCTGGTGCTTACCTCCATGCTTGCAGACCGCTGGTGTATTCATTCACGGCTGTCGCCGGCCATGAAGTGCTCTTGAGGTGGTGTCCTATACGGGTGACTGGCAATTTGAGAAGGAGAATGGAGGCTGCGGACTTGGTAGGCTGGTGGGAACAAATGCGTGTGGGCCCAGCAGGTTGAGTTAGTGGAACGGGCATGTACTGAGCGAGTGGACTGGCGCCGGTCCAAGGTTAGCGCACTGAACCAGTCTGACAGGTGAAGGATTACAGGCTTGGCCAGGGAAGAGATGTAGTGGTGGTCTCTCAGGGCACATGGGTGCCTGCTGCCAGCCAGGAGGCGTGGAGCGAGCCGGGAGGCTGGAGGGGAGCGAGCGGTAATGAAAGCTGTTTGGGTGGCAGCAGGAGATGAAGGTGCCTCATGAGCTGACAGTGATGGCAAATAGACCTGAGTGAGGAGGAGTAATTGTGCGAGCTAAAGTCCAAGTCTGCTGTTGGGTGCAAATGTGCGTTTCGTCCGGTGACTGATCCGTCTTGTTTCGTCAGGCCAGTTATTTCATTCTGCAGCCCCGAGATGTTGAATTTTTGAAGCCGTTTGATTAAATCCTCTCCGTACACGACAGGACCTACATTTCATTATCAGCTAAGGAGCTCTGAGGCGGCATCCGGAGAGGCCGAGAAGAAAAGGTGACCAATTAAGATCTCAGTGAAAAAAATTGCCATTAAAGCTGGCGATTGTGCTGCTGCTGCTCCTCCGTCACGCACAGTGTAGCTACGACCAACTTAAAGGTCCCATGAAATGGTATTACCTCCTTAATGTGATGTATTTCCATTTAAAGCAGGACGTCTGGCAAACACATTAGACAAGGAGGGCTGGATCTCAGGTGGAAGTTAATGGGCTCGGGTAGTTTTATTAGAACGGTCAGAAAGGTGAGGCCGTTGGAAAGTTTGTGAAGATTTTTATAGGTTGGACTTTTTATTGACACCCAGTAGAGCGGCATGAGGTCGGCGCTGAAGATGTTCTGAGGAGTAGGACTGGTCACGTTTGAACCTAAACAACTTATGGTCATATTCAAACCTGTTTGGGGGAAAATCGCCGTCCTGTTCTTCATGTAAATGAGGCCAATCTGGCAATATGGCTCCCAAACATTACATTCCTATAGACCTACTGTTCTCCTTTTTGGGGGCGAGAAACACATTTCCTTCCTGGATGATACGACTCTGCTCCATATTGAAAATCCATAAAGTCTGAATCAAGATGTAAGATGGAGCAAGTCAGCAACAGGACTGACTTGTTTACTTTTGGTTCTCACTCCTTGTTGGTTCGACTTTGGCACCAAAATTACCTGGTTGTTTATTGGCCTTTTTGACTTTATTGTACAGGACAGTGAAGACAGAGACAGGGAAGTGGGGAAGAAGAACTTGCAGCCATGAGGGCCATGAGCGGGACTCGAACCCATGACCGCTGCATCGGGGACTTTAGCCCCTATACATGGGACGCCAACTCAACCAGTTGAGCTATAGCGGCGGCCCTACCTGGTTAGTTTTAGGAAAATATCACGATTTTGGTTAAAATACAGCCCTTCAATTAAACATTTTAAGCTTCTCGTCCATTTTCTGGGTTACCAGGTTGACGAATATCACCTCATCTAATATGTGATTTGTTGACTGAAATGTTTCAGTGGTTGACACCTCCTTCGAGCCAATAGAATATAGCCATAGCCACCAAAATGAGACTGACAGCACTTGTAGCCAATCAGAATCAGCCATCTTGAAGACGAGCCGCTTGCTGTTCACTCCTTTGCTCCCTTCGGCTAACGAAGCCTCCAAAAGACGCCCGGAGTGATTTCAGTGTAACACAGGAAGTAGTACTAACTGGTTCCGAGGTGGATTTACCAATAAAATAAACTTTTCATGGCAAAACAGCTAAGGTACGAGACATTTTACAGCTACAGTGTGATGAAGCGTTTTGGGTTTCTGCTGTTCTTTGGGTTATTTCTCACTGATGCTTTGGTTTTAGAGAGTTTTCATGGATATGTTGGGAATCTGTGGACTGTCTGCTTTCGTTTGAGGGCTTGTTTTGCATAAAGCGCTGGAGCCAGAAATGTGGCGAGTGGGTTGACTGGGTGGTGCTATATCGGTGTCCATGTTTGATAATTAATTTAGTTGGTGTTTGAGTTGTGTTTGGGGCTTGTAGAAATGGCTGATATATTTGTGTTGACTCTCTCATGGTTGCCGCTAATCCAGATAAACTCTCACAATGCTTTGGTTGCCAACGTAGAACCGTCACTTCTTTGGGTCACTTGAGGCTCCATTTGGTGGCGTATCCAGACACAACAGCTGATCTACAATACATTTTCTAGCATGTAAGTCCTTCCTCCGTATCGGTTAAATCATTAACTGCAACAAACGATTAATGACTAATCATTAACATCCCTGGCCAGGTCACTACAAGGGCATTTTGAACCTTTCATTGTTGTTGTTAGTGCCAGGTAAGCCGTTGAATACTGATAAAACAATACGAGAAAGGGAAGGAACAAACAGTCCCTCTGATTAACTCCCATCCCAACAAACTTTTAATCTCCTAAACATTAGGCTGCTGCTGCTGCTGCTGCTGCTCATGCATCATGAATCCAAAGCGGCCACCTCAGGAAACGCCTCGGCATCCTCGCCCGAGCTACCTCGTCTCCGTCTGAAGTGTGCGTCGTCCCATCTGAGGTGACGCGAGAGCCGCGCGATGACTGATAGGAATCCTGATACCCATCCACCACTAAAGTGCACTTAGTCTGGCTGCTGAGAGCCAGGAGTGACCGAAATCCAATGGAGGGGATTAGCGAGGCTGCTCGGAGCTTTGTGGAAAAGATATATTGGAAGTTGATGATTTTTCTTGGCTGCGGTTACAGGGGCGACGGTTTATTTATTTATTTATTTTTTTTATACGTGGAAATGTATGGCAACAAACGCTCCCATATTCCTCTCATCTGAATCCCACAAAAAGCGGGGAGAAGGCACGGGGGGGAGGGAAAGTCTAATTAGCACATTGTTGATTAATAAATAGTAAATTTGAAGCTTGAATTTATGCATGAGGTAACCTTTATAGCGCGGCTAATCTTCCTCACCAGATCCTCCCACTCACATTCTGTGCGAGCCTCCCAACAATATATTGATAATGTTATGCAGCGGCGCATTATGCAGCATATTGTCTCCCACCAACGGAGGCCTTGTATCGTTCACGGCCTTTACAATGTGACTGATTTTTCTTTGTTTGCTTCTTTATTCTGTCTTCCACTTGCCTGTTTTGAGCAGATAATGTGCACCGGAGAGAAGCTGAAGTGGGGACTGTGGGGGTGATGGGGGGGTGGGGTAATAGCTGTTCACATACAGTAGCTCCGGCTGACTCCTGGGGGCAACTGCCTCATTTACAGTCCTCCAGGAAAAAATGTTCTCATGTTTGGTCTTTCATCCACTTCGGTTTGAGTATCTGAGAGGAGCAGCTCTGAATATTTACTTGAGAACTGGTTGAAAGCGGAGCTGTGATGGCACTGAGTGACTTTAACATGTCGGAACTGCATCATCATACCTAGAAGATGAGTGTAATAATGTTTGTGATGCAGGTTTCCTCTATACAAACTCTGTTTTGATGGATTTGCAGGAATAAATCCTTCATGTCATGACTAAATTAGGGGTTGACTGGGATGTTTTTCAAAGCTGATGCTAATTATTTGTAACCAGGAGACTGATAATCTATTTAGATGCTGATATTTATTTGCTGTAGAAATTAAAATGTTGGATTCAAAATTTAGAATAACCCAAAAATGTGCCAGTTTGACCTACCTGGGACGCTTACTTAAGGTAGGCACAAGGGGGAAATGCCTTAAATGTTTAATTAAAAGTCAGCTTTCAACATTTATCCTGCAGCGTTAACAGGTTATTACACTTGGGACCAGTCCTGTGGCTGAGACAATGTCAGAGGTCATAAAGTGGTGACAACAGCTGCACCAGAGCTAAAGTCGCACATTTTAAAATTATTTTATTTTATTGGGAATCAGTTTTAAAAATTAACAGCAATCAGAAAAATGCTGAATGTCGGATCTGAAACTCTGCCAGGCTGATAATCTGTTGATTCCTTGAACAAAGATCTGCAAAATAAATAAATCTGTGTTTAGCGCTAATTAGCATGTTAGCATGTGGTCAACCTCAACCAAGAGGACAAACAGGATAAGCTTTAGTCGGCTGATTATCGGCCTGGCTGATTATCAAATATAATATTTACAATTTGTCCAATTATCTGCATTGTTTATTTTCTTCTTCTTCTTCTTCTTCTTCTTCTTTTTTTTTTTTTTACACTTTTATGTCTGCACTCACCACTTTATGATCTCGAGCACCACAGCACTATCTGATTGGTTACATGTCCCAGACGACAACCAATCAACACTAAAGGATAAATGGCAACACATTTCCTTTCAATTAGATTAGAATAGACTAGAATGTCCTTTATTAGTCCCACAAGGGGAAATTTTCACCGTCACAGCAGCAAAGTGATACAACTAGAAAACACAACTATAAATGAAAGAGTCTAGATATATACACTATAATATGATATAAATAAGAAAAACAGAAGAACACAAGGACACTGAGAGCACAAATTTAAGAATATTCACATGAATGAATTGCGTTAAACTTTAAACAAATTAAACATATGTCAAATAAATAAACTTTAGCATTGGAGTTTTTTTTATTCTAAATGTTCAGACCAAGTAATTTTGAATGTTTTTAAAAATCAGTCATTGATCCCCTTCATTACTAATAATTTAATTGTATCAGCCCTGAACAAAACACATCAGTCGACCTCTAATAAACTTTATACTGGCTTAGCACCAACGTTTAGCTTTATTGTAAGCATGTTAGTATCCTGACGTTTGCATTTTTAACCTCACACACTAGAACAGCTGCAGTCTCTCTGAGCCTTTTACACGATGTAGACCTGTGGAGCTACACCCACAGCCTCCACTCACCTGTCCATCCTTCCAATCGTCCATTTATCGTTCCTTAGTAACTTCCTCCAGTGTTTTTCTTTCTGTGGGATCCCCTGGTACTCCCTGCTAGCTGGGCTGGAGTCCGTCCAGCATGTTCTGGGTTGGCCTCTGGGCTTTTTCCCCAGTTTGCCATACCTGGCACTCTTTCTAAGGTAGACACCTGGGGGACACTTTTAGCAAATGCCTAAACTACCTCCACTAGACACACTTTGCAGTGTTTGCAGTTGATGCCAAGTTAGGTTATGTGTCCGCCGGGAACGTTTCCTTCGAGCTGTACACCACAGTATTGACTGGAGAGAACAAACTGTTACAGATTTCAGACGGTGCCAAGAGATTTGCGTCGGGTTTCTCGCTCAGAGCGGCGGACTGCTGAAACTATTTCAACTTGGGAAAAGGTTTTCAATAGTTGTTCAGCAATAATGACAGCTCCGGCCAGCAGTTCATCCCCGGCATCTGTTTAACACTTCCAGATAAAATGAGAGGTGGAGGCCAATTTGGAGCCGCCTTGGCCCATTGATCGCCATTAAAGTTAAAAGTTGGAGACTGTGGCACAATCTGTTCACACACTGGAACGAGACGAGTAAAATAATCAATTGGAAAATGTTAATTTCCAGCTGGTCCGACCGACCGATAGCCCAACGCTGCGGTTCTGGCCGCCGTGCTTGATGGCGTCGAAGGAGAAATATGTGTGACTGCTGGTGGAAGTTGGCTCAATAATTGCTTGTCACACTTTGCAGCCTCAGCTCTGCATAGACGTTTTGCTTCGGCGAAGTCGGAGAAACGTGTGACATTTCTGTCGGCCGCGGAGAAATCACAAGTCTTTGGTAGGAGATGAATCTGCTAAAATGTCAAGTTGTTTTTTTAAAAATGTAAAACATCGGTTGGTGTATATTTCAGCTGCTAGTCAAACAACGCTGGTCCTTCCTTTCTACCGCTGTGCTCTTCTTTCCATTCATCACACTGTGCTCATCCCACACACGGTCTCAATTCCCCAGTCCATCGCTGTAAAAGCCTCTGCCTTGCTTGATCTTCAATTTAACAGTTTTCGCCTCTCTTGTTGTCCTTGATCTTTAACTAGCTTTAATTCACTGCCATGACAACCAAGGTCAGAGGGAGGGCAGAGAAATGCCTTTCTGGTGAACACAGTCCCGTCTTCCCGCGATCGTAAGTTTGATACCAAATGAAGAAATGGAGAAATATTATTTAGTAAGGGTTGGTTTAGTTCAGTGTCTAAACAGCTACTTCTGTGCAATCAGATGTGAAAATGAAGACGAGGCTCCACGTGGAGATCCGCAGAAAGGTGCTACTGCGATTAATCCATCTCATTCAAAGCAACAACTGTATTTGGAAAAATAATAAAGGGATGCATTTAAAGAGAAAACAGATGTTTGGTTTAAAAGAAATATGGTCGATAGGACAACACCGCTCCCGACGGCAGGAGGAAATTATCTAACGCAACGATACGATCTGCAACGTGTGATAGGAACGCTTGTGACACCAACCTAGTTTCTGGGGCGTGTTTAGAAGAAAGCCGCGGCCCGTGGTGTCACATGCAGCACCGATATCTACAGGGATTACAGAAGCGCCATCAGCTGCGATGGAGATACCATTTATAACCCTACACGGTGCTCCACGAGCGCCGTGGAACCCGACTCTGTTCAAGGGGGAAAAAAAGTGGTTATTTTTCACGGAGGACAGGACTATTAGATGATTTCATATGGCAAACAATTTCCTTTAAAGCCGCAGGAAAGCTAGATTAAAAACAACTCGAGTGCTGACGATCTTCAAGTCCTCCCCTCCTCTCTCTTTTCTTTTTTTTAATTCAAAATCTCATTACAATTTTTCAAGCAACACAGTGTTATTAAAGCCGGAGCGGTGGGTGGGGGGACATTGCATCAAACAGGACTATGCAGAGTCTGTTGCAACACGTCTCCACATAAATCCAGGCTGCACAGGTGACATACAACACTCCATGTAATTTCTAACCACCGAATGAGTGTATATTTCTTTTTATATTGCCTTGATTTAGCGATCTTTAGGGTGCAAACAACAGTGTTTTATGGATTTTACGACCAACGTGCATCCCCATCCGGCTGGGCATAGCGTTTGGTCCTCTGTGAAACAAGAACATGTCGGAGCTCCTCCCTCTGACAGCAGCGTTATCCTTTCATCGTTTTTTCCTCTCGGTAACACATGTTCTCTCTCCTCTTGCTCCTTTCAACTTGATTTCTCCCTTTTTTTTTTTTTTGGCTGACTCCAGCAGAAATGACTCTAACCTCTAAAGTAGATGTAAATGTTATTCACTCCGGTGTATATTACACACAGGTAGGGTGCCATATATTAGAATAAGCAAGTGCATGAATAGGAGGGTAAATGAGCGTAGTAAACATTAAGTTATTTACATAAAATGTTTTTTTAGAGGAGCCCTCTGCAGTGAAAGCCCGTTTGTGGCGACCCGTGTCAGTCAACCAACCACGCTGCGACATGAAGGACATTCAGGTGACCTTCCAGACACGCAGCCACACTTCTGCAGATCAATTTATCGAATGGATTGAACATCTTACTTTAAAGGGCAAATCCGTGCAGATATTTGAAATAACAATTCCTCATATTTGCTGCGAAGATAAGCGCTCGACGCCGAAGCCCTCGATTCAAATGTCGTTAGCTTCGTTTAACAGCACGTTATCGCCGTATCGTCATTCCCACACATATGGGAACCTCCTCAGCTATCTAGGAAGCACAGCAGCTGCATTATCATCCGCTGTGATCTTCAATAAGCAGGAAGGAACCTCGATAACGTCGGTGACCTTTTGTGGTCGTGTGACTAAGTGCACGTCAAATTTCTGGTGGAGTTGTCACCTTGGAAACCAACAAGATGGAGCTTTGCAGCATGTGGTGAAGTTCAACCCAAACCATGATGCTTTTCTGAGCTACGCAGGTACTGTTGGTGCCTAAACTTAACCATTCGCTGGCTAAATATGTAACTAGCACAGAGTGGAAAAAACGAAAGTGAAAGTAAAATGACACCGGTGAAAAATGGAAGACAGGAATGAGCCTCCTGGGTGAAACTCCGCCGACTTACACCAAGCCATCCAATCACCGACTTGTACGTGCAAAATTGTGGCCCCATCTCCATTAACTGGGTTGATAATGGAGATCCATTAAACTGGGGGGGTTTGAATGGCCTATTGAGCCCAGTGGAAGGTGGAGGAGGAGGCCCCTACTGGTCCATATGAATGGGAATAATCCACAGTGATAATGGCCACTTAACGGGCTGATGACATCCGAGAAATGGTGGCTGGAGGGACTTGTCCATATGATGTATAGCGTACGAATCAGGACTACAGCTGATGATTATTTTCATCACGATCAACCTGCTGGTTATTGTCTCGATTGTGCAGATTTATAAATCCAAGGCTTAAAGGGACAAACTGCTTATTTGATGTGCTCAACAGATAAAAACACCCGATGGACATGTTAACTAACTAACAAAACAAAAAATAATAATTTCCCCAGAAGGTTTGTTTCGTTCTTGATTTCAGGGACGTAGCAGTCTCCTTATTGCAGCAAGTCTGTTTCCATTAGCAACAGGTTTTTGCATCAAGTCTTTTTTTTTTTTTGCAATATTTAGATTCTTCATTTCCACTCTGTTTTCTTCTTCTGAAAATAAAACAATGTGGATGAAAACATATTTGATATCACGCCTGAAAGCAACAGGTACCCAAAACCGGATTAATGAGGCAAGAAAATCCAGGACGAGGCCAAGTGGACTGTAAACCAGCTAAACTGGCAGAACCCACACCTGGGATGCTGTCAGAAGCTTCCAGGCAACGCTGTAATCAGTGCCTTGTCACTTCGAGAGAGACACCTATATAACGACCTGGTATCGCATCCCCACCTGCGACACCTCTCGTGTGGAACAATGGAAGCGGTGAAGGAGGTGCGATCGACCAGCTGCGTTGCCGCTACTCCACGCATTGTGCTGCCTCCATAATTAGCGAGAAACAATCGCAGGAGTTGAATGGCTTTCCCAGTGTAAACGCTGATCCTTTCAAATGTAGATACCAAACTGCTAATCTCGCCAGCGTATGAAGCTGTAAGTCATAAGTAGCTTAGCGCTGGACAGCACCCAGCATCACAACAAAAAGGACACAAGCGCCGAGATTCGTTGCATCAGTTTTCAACCCGTGCTTGTTGAGTTTAAGTGCCACGTTTAACTATCCTGTAAATGTTTTCCTGCTAGGCTTCTGCCGTTGTGTTAATATGACACAATAACTACCTCTGATTGAGCAGGCAGGACAGTAAAACGATCTCGAGCATATGTTACAGCCGATGAAAATCAAGTTGTTGTTGTTGTTTTTTTACCTCGTTAACGCATCCATATGGTGTTTTTTTTTTTTTATATGCTGGAAAGACATCATGATGAAAAAAGCTGTCAGCGCCACGGCTGAGCATTTCCACCTTGAAACTGCAGCGTGCCGTCTCAGAAGCACAGGTTCAGACAGATGTCATACCATGAGAACCGAAGGAACCAATCCCATCGGCTTGAATGTTCTGTAACTTCAGTCGTTTTGAACATGTATGACTGAACTTGTAATTGTGTAGTTTCAACAGTTTTTAGGTAGAGTTCTGGGTGAGCTGGTGTGCTTGAGCTGCAGCCAGTGGGTAGGTGGTGTGGTTGGACCAAGAGGACAGAATGTTGTAGAGTTACCTTTAAAGCAGGCATTTAAAAAAAAAATCCTAACATGTCATTTTAAAACACAGAAATAAGTTTTCAGGGACTTTGATGCAAAGAAAGTATAACAAGCACATGTTTCCTGCGGGCAGTAGAATGCGTTTTGTTTCTAAAGTCGATACCTTTGGATTTCTTTTGTTCCTCTGAGACCCTGCTGTTGTGCTAAAGAATGCATCTATTAGTGATAAAAAAAGATTTCAGATGTACCACAGTGCACGTGGTGTTTAGCCTTTCAATTAATGTGTTGCTTTTAGGGCTTTGCTTTAATTCCAGTAAAGCAAAAAAACATGATTAATGCTCTAAGCTATTTTCAATATACAATTAAGCAAGCTCAATTATTCCTCCTGCTAACAGATCCATTGAACAGAAGGTGGACAGTAATTGTCTTTTCTCTCTCTGTATTCCACTGAATCATATTGTATTTATTAACTATGAGGGTAAATTAAGCCCAACCGTCTGCCTGGAGCACATTTGTCAGAACCAAACCAAGTCAAAACAGAGACTCAGGTGCCTTGGAATAATAATAATACAGTCGTGACTCGATAATCTGACCCTTAACAATCCTAAAACTTTGCTATCTGACAGGTTTTTAGGAAAAACGAACAGAACCCATAAAAACAGCCTTAACATAGCGACAGCCTTGGATTCTGACTCCGACATGACGGGGTATTATCTGACTGAACAATCCCACAGATTGGCTACGTTCACACTGCAGGACTTAATGTTATTTAGATTTTTTTGCGAATTCGTTCACATTTCCAATTAAATGTGATTTGTATGTGATCTGCTCTGTGAACTTCATACGACCCAAAAGTGTCCCGCATGCGCAGAAGAGGACACGACGACGTCACACGCAGCGAGCGTGCTCAGTGTTTACGGAAATAAACACGGATGGTGGCGCCGCAGCCAATGGTGGAAACAGAACTGTGAGCGCTAACTAAACTAGCATCAGCAGCCAAGTACTGCCTGTGTGTTCTGGACACTTCCACCCTGTCGGAGCGCTGCCCCGGGGTGGAAGTGTCCCCCGACCGGGACGAATATTCTGATATTGATCATTAATTTGGGCCTGAATATCTGGAGACTAGAAAGTGCTATTGGGACCAGCCCTACTAGTTATTATAACAACTATGAACAATAAATATTAACAACGAGTGAGTATTGTATCTCGACCTCCGTCTTGACAATCCGACATAAAAGAAGGTTTTACATTTAGTGTCGGATTATCGAGTCACGACTGTTTTTATATTTTGCTCCATTATCACGAGCTTCCTTTATGAGGCCTACTTTGGTTTGCGTTCTTCT
>NW_007578385.1:375134-378410 GCF_000690725.1 Stegastes partitus | reverse complement strand
TTTAGTATTTTTACATGGTAATAAAATATTAATAAACAATAATAATAAGACTTTTTTTTAGGGGCGCCTTTCTCGGCACTCAAGGACACCGTACATACATTACATAAATCGATTAAAACAAACAACATTAAAAATAATAATACATAAATTATTAGACAAAAATCTTATTATATAAAGTTTGGTGTCACTATCAGAAAACAAAAAGGATTTACAGTTGAATGTGAGGTCACACAGAGTACTGTACACTCCCACTTTGGGAAGTCCTCCTTTGATGCATGTCAACCACTGCTGTTTAACTATGCAGTTAAGTTGTGACTATTACTGTGATTATTCATTTTTGAAGAAAAACATTTCCTGGTTATATTTCAAGGTATTTCCCACTTACTTTTTGTTATACATGAAGTACCCTCCAGCAACAGCTCCAGCAATGAGGACACAACAGGCAACTACTATTCCAGCAATGCAGCCAGCAGAGCAACCCCCTGATCCGTCTGGGAAAATATATGTTTGAAAATTACAAAAAAAAAAAACAACAACTAACTACTCAATACGTTGCCACTTGTGGTTCATCGTATGTGTTTGTACAGTTAATGTACACTGAACAGCATGTTGCTTACAGTTAACAACCATGTTGTATTCAGCTTCATCACTGCTGACGGGGTTGCTGATATTACAGGAATATTCTCCGCTGTCCTTTCTGTTCACAGGGTTGAAAGACAACAATCTGTTATTGTCAGAAAGCATCATGTTGTCATCCAGGATCAGATCTGAGCCGTCCTTCTTCCATGTCCTGGTGAAGATGGAGCCACAGGCCTCACAGGTTAAGTTGACAGACGTCCCCTCGACCGTCAGATTTATTGATGGTTTGACAGAAGAATCCAATATTTTCTCTGTTAGGCACAAAATAGATGATGAAAAATATGACAATCACAACAAAAGTAACTGCAGAACTGAAGGCTAAATAAGTGATAAAATCTAAATAAATAAATAACATACAAAGAAAAGTTGAGAGTAGTGTGTAGGCAAACATGGCACTGACATATAATCATAGTTTATGCTGGTCGACTTGTTTGCAAAAAGTACCGATTTAGGCTCCACATCCAGTGCAAACTGTTCTGAGCAACATTTCCAACATACACTGTGATTTTTGCTCTGTTTTGGTCTCCACCAACTTTGGCGATCCACAACATTTAGTCTCTCATAGTTCCCCTGTGCTCATTAGTTAACATTTGGAGCTGGACAGGTAGAGCACAGTTGGTTGGGAGCTGACAGCTGTCGACTGTGACCAAAGTTACAAATTTAGTTGGGGTGTGCATGTTTACCTTGAGAGACGATCCGATACGAATCTAGATACATGGGTTACGATACGATTCACTAACGATACATTTTAATACAGTACAATGTGATGCAGCTTGAATCTATTTGTGTGGTGAAAAAAATGACTGAGAAATATACCAGAACAATGTCACTGTCTTTATTTTTCCGACTACNACACCCATCTCCACAATTGCATTAGTATTTTATAGCATATATTAAACAAGTACCCCTTTTGAAGTGACTCATCCAGTTAAACACTGGTGCAACCAACTGGTGCTAGAAGTAACACAGTTCGTTAAATAGGGATCACCTGAGTGCAGTGAAAGTGTCTTAAAAGATTGTAGTATGAAGACGTCTAAGGCTGGAAGGTCACTGATGAATCAGTACCCCTGGCTATAACTACACCATCAAGACAAAAGAACACTCCAAGTAAGTCTGTGAAAAGGTTATTGAGAAATGTCTAAATCACTGGATATCCCTTGGAGTACAGTAAAGTCTATCATTAAGAAACAGAGGAAACATGGTACATATGTAAATCTGCCTCAAGCAGGCCTTCCTCTAAAACTGACTGACCGTGCAAGTGAGGGAGGCCACAAAGACTCCTATGACTCTTCTGAAGGAGATGCAAGCTTCAGCGGCTAAGTCTGAAGACACAGTGTACAGCAACTGTTACCTGTTCTTCACCAGTTAAAGCCTTATGGAAGAGTTTCAAAGAGGAAGTCATTGTTAATAAAATCTCATATTAAATCTCGACGAGAGTTCTCCAGAATACGTGTGAAAGACCCTGAGGTCACCTGGTAGAAGGTTTGGTCTGAAGAGACCAAAAGTAAGTGTTTTGGAACAATCATCACACACATACCACCCCCACTGTGAAGCATGGTGGTGGCAGCATCATGACTTAAAAAAGAATTGTTCGCTCACAATCCCTGTGTAACCTGACAGGGCTTGAGTCATTCTGAAGAAAAATATGAGGTATTATTGTAGTGCTAAGATATGCAAGAATGATTAAGACCTCTCCAAACAGGCTTAATGTTTTAACTGATGCCAAAGGTGCACCGAGGAAATACCTAAAGGGGGAGGACGTTGTGCAATCACATATATTTTGCATTATATATAGATATTAATTGAGAATGCTCATCTGTTTTAATGTTGACATTTTTCTTTTCTTTTCTAAATTCTTGTCAAAAAAGCCAAAGCAAAACTGGCCGTGATTCAGTGTTGAAAAGCAAAACAAGGGGAAACTTCCAAGGGGAGGGGCTGACTACTTTTCATAGGACACTGTATTTATATGACAGTCCCAGTACAGGGTGATCTGAATACGTACCTGCCACATCTGTCTGAGGTTTCTTTTTCATTCTAAATATGAGGAATGAAGCATTAAGTCCAAAGTTATTAACAAATGTTCATTTTTACATTGAGTTTCATAACTGTACTGAAAGTTAGTTTCAACTCCAGATGACAGTTTAGATCAGTTTAGTATTTTTACATGGTAATAAAATATTAATAAACAATAATAATAAGACTTTTTTTTAGGGGCGCCTTTCTCGGCACTCAAGGACACCGTACATACATTACATAAATCGATTAAAACAAACAACATTAAAAATAATAATACATAAATTATTAGACAAAAATCTTATTATATAAAGTTTGGTGTCACTATCAGAAAACAAAAAGGATTTACAGTTGAATGTGAGGTCACACAGAGTACTGTACACTCCCACTTTGGGAAGTCCTCCTTTGATGCATGTCAACCACTGCTGTTTAACTATGCAGTTAAGTTGTGACTATTACTGTGATTATTCATTTTTGAAGAAAAACATTTCCTGGTTATATTTCAAGGTATTTCCCACTTACTTTTTGTTATACATGAAGTACCCTCCAGCAACAGCTCCAGCAATGAGGACACAACAGGCAACTACTATTCCAGCAATGCAGCCAGCAGAGCAACCCCCTGAT
>NW_007578385.1:368369-374028 GCF_000690725.1 Stegastes partitus | reverse complement strand
ATACCAGAACAATGTCACTGTCTTTATTTTTCCGACTACACACAGACAAGACAGAGTGTTGCTGCATTAAATATGAGAAAGTATTAACATTAACCCCGTCAGTATTTTGCAATCCATAAACTTTGCAAACTGAAAACATTCAACAAGGCCTCAGTTTGTTGTGATGCATTTAATCAAACCAAACTAATGTTGTTCTTTGTGTTGTTGTGGTGGGAGGCTGCTGTGTGTGTTTCAGTGAACAAACCCAAGTTAAGCTTCAGCTTCTGCTTGAGCTGTTGTGGCAGGTGGAGCACTACCGGCTAGATATAGCTGGGTTAACCTCCACGCACAGCAAGGGCTGCGGAACCAAACTCCTGGAGAGGGACAGGACTCTCTCCTTTTCTGGAGTTGCTCCCGGTGAGAGGTGCCGGGCAGGTGTGGGGATACTCACAAGCCCCCGGCTGAGCACCACCTTGTTGGAGTTCTCCCCGGAGAGCGAGAGGGTCGCCTCTCTGCCACTGTGTGTTGCAGAGGGGAAAACTCTGACTGTCGTTTGTGCTTATGCACCATAAGCCGGCTGCTGATCCCTGACTAAGCCTTTCACCACAACGCATCAGCTCGTTGAAGTCATCACCAACACAACGCTCATTTGCATCCAACAAACAATCAAGCTTCAGTTTATTGGTGAGGTCCTAGCTCGTGAATTTCCCTTCATTTGAACTCACCCAGTACAGTTATGGCTGAAGGCTGAGATGTTTGATGTCTCAGAGTTTTGCTGTTAGATGCCTGACAGCTGTAGTTTCCACTCTGACTCAATTGAATGTTGGTGAGTGTGAGCTCTGGCCCAGTATCAGTGAGCAGGTTTCCATTCAGAAACCACTTAAACAGGGCATCAGGTCTGGAGACAGCTGAGCAGACCAGGCGGATGTTTGACCCTTCTGCAAAGTATTCTTGTGGTGATGAGAGCATCAAGTTGGTATTTTCTGGGCCAACTGGAGGAAACAACAAAAATAAGTCATGTTAGTAGCTGGAAAAACTAAATTGCATATGACATATGTGAAGTCTGAACCTGTCCAGTATACACGAATACATCACTGTACAACAAGTCACCAGAAAAACAGTGCACAAAAAAAACTGTACAATGTTAAAATATATATATATATATAGTGCTAAGCAGCAATTCATTTGAATGATATAGTTTCTGATGGGGTTGTACTAAATCCAAACATGTTCAGAGAAAAAAAAGAAAAAGGTTTAACATTTTCATTCAGTTCTGTGAATAATCTAAACTATCTCTGATGTTTGCATGCAGATGTCAGACACTGAGCATGTAGATCAATAACTCACAGCTGACAGAGATGGGTACAGGCTCACTGGTGGCATGACTAGCAGGATTGGACGCACGACACCTGAACTGTTGCTGATCAAAGCGAGTCACGTTGACTATCGTCATCACGGATCCTCCATCAGTGAACTGAACTCTGTCACTGGCTGTAACCTCAGAGGTGTCGTTCAGCCAGAGGAAAGAGGTGGGGGATCCAAAGGAGGTGCAGGACAGATTGACAGAATCCTTGAATTCAACCAAGTCTGCACTTTTGGGATCTACTGTTACATTGGAGACTGGCTCTGTGGGTGAAAAACAAAATGGTTTTACACTTTTCATCATTTCACAAACAAGCAGACAAACACCACAATGATCAGAAAGGAATTCCATTTCAAAAAGTTCAATATTAGAATTTGCTTCTACTGAGTCTAAAAAGGTTTCATGACAATGATCCATAGAACAAATAAAATAAGAGCAATTAAAATCCTGAAACTAGCCTTTGTACAACACTGGTCATAACTAACTAACTTTAATTACTGCAGTGCTGTCATGTGTCTACTCTCCAGTTGTCACTTGAAGTGACTCAACAGAGTTTGTGTATAAAAAAATCTAAAGTTACTTCCAGTTGTTCTTCACACCATGTTTGAGAGGCAATAATTTAACTATATTAGATTCTCAGTCTCTTCTCTGTGGTGGTGTCGACTCTAACTGGAGAGCTAACGTAGTTTAATACCACTACAGAATGTTTGGTGAAGGAGTTTTTAAACAGCTTTCTCATACAATCTGACAATCAGTAAAATGGAATAAATCTGTAAGAGCAGGATTTGTTCAAAGACTGTTGCATTATTACAGGTGCAGCTAATAACAGCAATAACATGGCAGATCTATTACATGCAGCCAAATGAAACCATTTATATTTCAGACATGATGTAGAATTTGTAAGACATTTTATTCCTGAGACTGGAAAACAGCACTCATAATTTCTATGGTATAATTTTACAGAGGACAACATATAAAGTCCCAAATAAACTTCAATAAAATATGTCTAAGTATTATATCATAATAGTATTATGTAACTATTGTTTGTTTGTTGATTTTTTTTTCTTCAAATGGAGGTTTTATAATTTTGAAAAGGAAAAATGAATTCTTTGCATCTGAAAATCAACACTTACTCACCATATACATTCAGTGTGGTTTGCCCAACCAAAGTGGCTTCACCAGCTGGTATAATGTTAACACTGTACTCTCCACTGTCAGCTGTAGTCAGGCTCCTGAGCTCCAGAGATCCAGTAGACGGGAACAGGGTGATCCTGTCTTTATATTCTGGTGGACTTGAGTTTGAGGCAGCATGTGAGGAAATTATATTATTTATCACTTCAAAACTCCAGACCACAGATACAAACGGTGTTTGTGTTGGACTCAGTGATGTAGTGAACATAAATGTTCCGTCAACAGCTGCATTCAGAGGACCATCCGGCAGCACACCAAAGCCTTCAGTTAAACCTGGAGGACACAGTTTTGGACATGATTTCTTGGTGACAAAACAGCACCAGTTAGTTCTTCTAAAAAATCTGTTGTAAGTTTCAACTTTTCTATAACTGACTAGTGCAAATGTCTCTTGTCTGCAAGAAGAAGAAACAACGGAGTAGAATTGAAGTAGTGGTTAAAGTCATTTGATCAGGCTGTCAAAGGCTCAAACATACTCTGCACTCATGATCCTTTCACTTCTCTTCTAAATAATTAAGTTGCAGCTGTGTGGTCAGTTCTTTAATTCAGTTTTGAATGTCTTTGCTATGAAGCATGTACCTACAGTACGATGTGCTCATTTATTCTCTGTACATTCTCTTTATATTACAGGCTTCACCACAATCCTGAGACACGTTATCTGAGCACAGAAAATCATTCAGAATTTCATCCAAATATTTTACAGNTGTCATCCAGGACCAGATCTGAGCCGTCCTTCTTCCATGTCCTGGTGAAGATGGAGCCACAGGCCTCACAGGTTAAGTTGACAGACGTCCCCTCGACCGTCAGATTTATTGATGGTTTGACAGAAGAATCCAATATTTTCTCTGTTAGGCACAAAATAGATGATGAAAAATATGACAATCACAACAAAAGTAACTGCAGAACTGAAGGCTAAATAAGTGATAAAATCTAAATAAATGAATAACATAGAAAGAAAAGTTGAGAATAGTGTGTAGGTAAACATGGCACTGACATATAATCATAGTTTATGCTGGTCGACTTGTTAGCAAAAAGTACCGATTTAGGCTCCACATCCAGTACAAACTGTTCTGAGCAACATTTCCAACATACACTGTCATTTTTGCTCTGTTTTGGTCTCCACCAACTTTGGCGATCAACAACATTTAGTCTCTCATAGTTCCCCTGTGTTCATTAATTAACATTTGGAGCTGGACAGGTAGAGCACAGTTGGTTGGGAGCTGACAGCTGTCTACTGTGACCAAAGTTACAAATTTAGTTGGGGTGTGCATGTCTACCTTGAGAGACGATCCGATACGAATCTAGATACATGGGTTACGATACGATTCACTAACGATACATTTTAATACAGTACAATGTGATGCAGCTTGAATCTATTTGTGTGGTGAAAAAAATGACTGAGAAATATACCAGAACAATGTCACTGTCTTTATTTTTCCGACTACGCACAGACAAGACAGAGTGTTGCTGTATTAAACATGAGAAAGTATTAACATCAACCCGTCAGTATTTTGCAATCCATAAACTTTGCAAATTGAAAACATTCAACAAGGCCTCAGTTTGTTGTGATGCATTGAATCAAACCAAACTAATGTTGTGCTTTGTGTTGTTGTGGTGGGAGGCTGCTGTGTGTGTTTCAGTGAACAAACCCAAGTTAAGCTTCAGCTTCTGCTTGAGCTGTTGTGGCAAGTGGAGCACTACCGGCTAGATATAGCTGGGTTAACCTCCACGCACAGCAAGGGCTGCTGAACCAAACTCCTGGAGAGGGACTGGACTCTCTCCTTTTCTGGAGTTGCCCCCGGTGAGAGGTGCTGGGCAGGTGTGGGGATACTCACAAGCCCCCGACTGAGCACCACCTTGTTGGAGTTCTCCCCGGAGAGTGAGAGGGTCACCTCTCTGCCACTGTGTGTTGCAGAGTGTAAAACTGTCGTTTGTGCTTATGCACCAAACGGCAGTTCAGACTATCTGGCCTTCTTGGAGTCTCTGGGTTTTGTCCTGGAAGGGGACTCCATATTTCTCCTAGGGGCCTTCAATGCTCATGTGGGCAATGACTTTGAAACATGGAGGGGCGTGATTGGGAGGAACAGCCTGCCCGATCTGAACCCAAGTGGTGTTCTGTTATTGGACTTCTGTGCTAGCCATGGATTGGCCATAACAAACACCATGTTCAAACATAAGGTTGCTCATAAGTGTACCTGGTACCAGAGTACTTTAGGCCAAAGGTCGACGATCAACTTTGTAGTTGTATCATCAGACCTGCAGCCGTATGTTTTGGACACTCAGGTGAAGAGAGGAGCAGAGCTGCCAACTGATCCCCACCTGGTGGTGAGTTGGATCTGATGGCGGGGAAGACTGCTGGACAGACCTGGTAAACCCACACACATAGTGAGGGTGAACTAGGAACTTCTGGCAGAGGCCCCTGTCCATGGGGTTTCTCCTGCATCCCAGGGGAGGTTGGGGGCATGGAGTCAGAGTGGGCCATGTTCAAAGCCTCCATTGCAGAAGCAGCTGTTAGGAGCTGTGGCCAGAAGGTCACTGGTGCCTGTTGTGGCAGCAATCCCAAAACCCACTGGTGAACACCGACGGTGAGGCTGAAGAAGGAGACCTTTCAGGCCTGGTTGGTTCGGGGGTCTCCTGAAGCAGCAGACAGGTACTGGCTGGCCAAAAGGGCTGCAGCTGCTGCGGTCGTGGAAGCTAAAACTCGGGTGTGGGAGGAGTTCAGGGAGGCTATGGACAAGGACTTTGGGTCGGCCTCAAAGAAGTTCTGGCAAACCATCCGATGCCTCAGAGAAGGGAGGCAGGAATTCGCCCAGGCTGTGTACAGCTGGGGAGGAGAACTGCTGACCCAGTGATGCACAAGTGATGCATCTATAACATCTTTCAATTCTAACCTCTTCTGTGCAGAGACAGCTGAGGGCTATGATCATTAATATCTGAGTTCTGTTTTCAGTGTATTTGAAACAGCAAAATAAGTCAAGTTAATTTAAAGTTAATAGAGATCAAATCTTTAGCTGAGGTTCAGGAGCAGGAACACACCTAAACCACACCACTTCCTGTCATACCTCTGTTCATACCACTCTGCTCTTCCCACTGGTTCGTTCTCACTTCTGGTGCTCCACCCACCCTCCT
>NW_007578385.1:361262-363957 GCF_000690725.1 Stegastes partitus | reverse complement strand
GAGAATTAAAAATCCAGGAGGATGTTCTACTCAGTAATCAACGCTCAAAGTCATTTAGAAACCAGCCTGTTGGCACAACCACAAATACATCACATGTAGGCAGCACACTGCAGCCATTGGCTTGGAAGCTTTGTGCAGATTTAGAGTTCATTTAAATTTTTTCAGCGAAAGATTTAACATTTATTTGTCACATCAATGCAGCTGCCACAGGACAGCAATACAAGAAGAACTGTCAAAGCTAATTTGATGTAAACTATACAGTCGTAACTTTATTAAATCATAAACATTTCTACACTGTTTGTATTTATTCTGAGGTGAATCAATAAAAAGTCAGAGGCATCAATTCAAGCAAACAATTATAAGCTACATACATACAGTTTTATTTCAACAATAGAAACTCCAAACTGACCACACGAGTAAGAAAGACATGAATGTTTTGTGGTGCAGGTTAAAAATGTATTATTTTTATTCTGATTTATCTGGTTGAGGATGTGTTATCCCAAGTCAACATTTTTCCTTTATTTACAATGTTTTTGTTGGAGATGATGAAGATGAACAACAGGAGAACCAAGGCAGGCACACACTGCACAAATGCCCAAATCTGTGTATGAAGAAGAATCCTTCATATCTTTTTATTGTGCAGGTGAAAACTTCACAGATGTTTTCACTTCTTGATTATCTGCAGAACAAAAAAGTAGACAAGTGGAGTGATTCAGGTAAAGAGAGGCTGAGGGGGGATACATTGGATAAACTCCTTTGATGCATGTCAACCATTGCTGTTGAATTATTTAATTTGTAAGGTCTATACCTTACTTTGTTAAGCGCTGTGTGATAATGTGTTGTAAACTGCGCTTTACAAATAAAATTGAATTGATTTGAATTGAATTGAACTACGCAATTAGGTTGTGACCATTTCTGTGATTATTCCTTTTTGAAGAAAGGCATTTTCCTGGTTATATTTCAAGGTATTTCCCACTTACCTTTTGCTATGCACGTAGTACCCTCCACCAACAGCTCCAGCAATGACGACACAACAGGCAACTACTATTCCAGCAATGCAGCCAGCAGAGCAACCCCCTGATCCGTCTGGGAAAAAATAGGTTTGAAAATTACTAACGACTCTATTTTTTAAACAGAATCTCTTGTCGTCTCAAAAATTTAAAACTGGAAGCCTAGAAGTTTTCAAAGTACCACAGGTATAATAATTGAAGATAACCACAATATCCACAAGTATTGACAGAATCTACAATCAACCAGATTTAAGTACCTTCAGTTACAGTCAATGCATGCACTGCCTGTAATGTTCTCTCAGTTATAGCATTTGTTGCTTCACACGTGTAGTCTCCACTGTCAGAAAAGTCAACATTTTCTTTAATGTATTCAAGAGAGTTGTTGAGTATCGTTGTCCCTCTGAGTTTCCAGGTGTGACTGGCAGATGGTATGGAATCAGCCCAGCATTTCAGTGTTAGGGTGCTTTTCACATTTATCTGACTTGGACCTTCGATTTGAACATTGTCTGGTCCATCTGAAAAACATACATTTGTAAAATAATCTTACAGCAACACAAATGTTTTACCAGGTACACTGCTGGACAAAAATAACAAATAATAANGTGTTGTTAAACTTCCATTCTCTCATGTCATGTCTCACGCCTCACAAACCAAAATGGGTTGCACTGTGTTACATACACTGAACAACACTGAAGGCAACACTTTTGAGTTGAACTCATAGATCTAAGATTCTTTCTGTTTTTCTATGTACACAAAAGGCCTATTTCTCTCAAATATTGTTCACAAATTTGTCTAAATCTGTGTCAGTGAACACTCCCCCTTTGCTGAGATGATCCATCCACATGACACAGGTGTGACACATCAAGATGCTGATTAGACAGAATGATTGTTGCACAGGTGTTCCTCATGTTGGCCACAATCAAAGGCCACTCTAAAATGTGCAGTTTTATCACACTGTACAAGCTTTGAGGGAGTGTGCAACTGGCTTGTTGACTTCAGGAATGTCTACCAGAACTGAATGTTCATTTCTCTACCATAAGCCAACGGAGAATTTGGCAGTACATCCATCTGGCCTCACAGACCACAGACCACATGGAACCACACCAGCCCAGGACATCTACATCCAGCATCTTCACCTCCAAGATCGTCTGAGACCAGCCACCTGAGGATTAGTCCATCAAACGGACAGGTCACATCTGAAAAAAACCCCCAAAAAGAACAAAACAAAACAAAACAAACAAACAAACAAACAAACAAACAAACAAAAAATAAATAAATATATATATATATAAAAATGTAAAACACACTAGAGCTACAGGGTTCTAGCAATAGCTAGGTTCTGTCAGTTGTCCAGGCAACTGCCCATTCACTTCAATGGGAATTTTTTAAAGCAGTTTTTTTTCTTTTTAGGACTTTGTAAAAAGCCATATGATGAATCATTACCAAAGGTCACAGCACACCATTCCTCATTAAACCACACGTTTTGATGTATAATTTGAATTTGTTTTCTTAAAGCTGTGGGACAAGTTAGGCGATTGTACCGGAACAATCTATAAGAATACAACTGAGGAATAGCAATAAAGGTGCTTCAATGCTTAGGCATTGGCACACTTCACTAGTAGTACTAGATAGTCAAGGGTCACCCAAGCTATCAACATTCAACCTGATCAGTACATGAATGCCTT
>NW_007578385.1:358282-360037 GCF_000690725.1 Stegastes partitus | reverse complement strand
TACTGTGACCAAAGTTACGAAATAAGATCATTGATAATTGGGAGGAATGTGAACACTGGGAGTAAATCCCATTTTATTTATATGATGATGAGTAACGTTGGCTCCACATTCAAGGCTTGTATTTCAGCTGGACATATTTGTGGACTTGAGACTTGGTTGCCTTGAAACTGAGACAATTTTGGCCCAATAAATGACACTGCAACAAAACAAATAGTGGGACTCATTGCTTGTTGGAATCATAACTGAATTGTTAGAATGTATGAATAGTTTTTCCAGAATGGTATCTGTTTACATGAAGACAATACTTGTGTTACTGCAGCCACCTGACCAACAGAATACTTTATTTATGTTGTAGTTCCCAACTTTTTCTTCACTAATGATCAAGCAGTTGTTGTTTTTAATACTTTTTTTGTAAAATAAATATCAGAGCTAAAATTGCAGCCTGATATTGTAACCGAACGGAAACTTTATGACCAATCACTGTAAATAGTATGAGATGCAGGTGGACATATATCAGACTAAATTTACATTAAGATGTTTGTTTTTTTTAATGAATTTTAAAAAAATGATTTGCCCAGAAATGATGCGATTGTTTACAATTTGGGCATCAGTCTGTTAGTCCCAATTTTTACTTCAGAAAGCCACTTTGTATGGCCTCAAACTTTTTTCTTTTCTTTTTTTTGTGAGGCACCTTGGAGATCTCTGTTTGAGCAAAAATGGCAGATGTATGTTGGGTCAATGAAGTCAATTTTCCACAAATACTTTTTACAATTGTTTTTTCAC
Source organism: Stegastes partitus (assembly GCF_000690725.1). Lineage (NCBI taxonomy): Eukaryota > Metazoa > Chordata > Actinopteri > Pomacentridae > Stegastes > Stegastes partitus. The sequence continues at coordinate 359,254 of NW_007578385.1, read as the reverse complement.
CTGACGAGTATCATGAATAAAAGCCTAAATCACATCTTTTTAAACTGTATTTCTTTAAACAAAAACTTTGTTCACACTTACCCATTACAGATATGGCTGCAGGCTGAGATGTTTGATATCTCAGAGTTTTGTCATTGAAGGTCTGACAGCTGTAGTTTCCAGCCTCGTTCATCTGAATGTTTGTCAAGTTGAGCTCTGGTTCTGTGTGATCCAGCTTGTCTCCATCCAGAAACCACATAAACTGGGCAGAAGGTCGAGACTCAACTGAGCAGACCAGGCTGATGTTTGACCCGACTGCAAAGTATTCTTGTTGTGGTGAGAGCATCAAGTTGGTATTTTCTGGGCCAACTGGAGGAAACAACACAAAGAAGTAAGGTTAGTAGATGGAAAAACTCAATTGCATACAACATATGTGAAGTCTGAAACTGTCCAGTATACACTAATACATCACTGTACAACACGTCACCAGAAGCTGATGATACAGCTATTGTAGTGTGTATCAATAATGGGCAGGAAGGTGAGTACAGAAGCCTGATGACGGCCTTCACTGACTGGACTGCTCATAACTGCCTCCTGCTGGACATCTCAAAGACCGAACACATGATCGTGGACTTCCTCAGGTCTAAGCCCCTGCTGCAGCCTGTCAGTATCACAGGAGAGGACATTGTACTTGTACAAACCTACAAATATCTGGGTTTGCACTTTGACAACAAACTGGACTGGTCCAAAACATAGAAGCCCGGTACTGGAGGGGGTAGAGTTGGCTGTCCTTCCTCAGAAGATTGAGATCCTTCGATGTACGCTGTGAAATGCTGCATATGTTCTACCAGTCAGTGGTGGCCAGTGTCCTTTTCTATGTTGTGGTCTGTTGGGGCCTGAACTGTTGGCTGCTGCATTTCAATCACTAGATTCAACCGTGCAATAAAGCAGTTACCCTGGACCCACCAGGACCCATGCACCTATATACTCATT
>NW_007578385.1:353289-357103 GCF_000690725.1 Stegastes partitus | reverse complement strand
AAAAAATTAAATGTTTGAATTTGCTTCTACTGAGTCTAAAAAGGTTCAATGATAATGATCCATAGAACAAATAAAATAAGAGCAATTAAAATCCTGAAACTAGCCTTTGTACAATACTGGTCATAACAATTAACTTTAATTACTGCAGTGCCGTCATGTGTCTACTCTCCAGTTGTCGCTTGAAGTGACTCAACAGAGTTTATGTATAAAAAACTCTAAAGTTACTTCCAGTTGTTCTTCACACCATGTTTGAGAGGCAATAATTTAACTATATTAGATTCTCAGTCTCTTCTCTGTGGTGGTGTCGGGTCTAACCTGAGAACTAACGCAGTTTAATACCACTACAGAATGTTTGGTAAAAGAGTTTTTAAACAGCTTTCTCATACAATCTGACAATCAGTAAAATGGAATAAATCTGTAAAAGCAGGATTTGTTCAAAGACTGTTGCATTATTACAGGTGCAGCTAATAACAGCAATAACATGGCAGATCTTACATTACATGCAGCCAAGTGAAACCATTTATATTTCAGACATGATGTAGAATTTGTAAGACATTTTATTCCTGAGACTGGAAAACAGCACCCATAATTTCTATGGTATAATTTTACAGAGGACAACAAATAAAGTCCCAAATAAACTTCATTAAGATATGTCTATATTATATATTATATCATAGTAATATTAGGTAACATTTTTTTGTTCGTTTGTTTTCTAAATGGATGTTTTACAATTTTGAAAAGGAAAAATGAATTATTTGCATCTGAAAATCAACACTTACTCACCATATACATTCAGTGTGGTTCGCCCAAGCAAAGCACCTCCTTCAGCTGGTATAATGGTAACACTGTACTCTCCACTGTCAGCTTTAGTCAGGTTCCTGAGCTCCAGAGATCCAGTAGATGGAAACAGGGTGATCCTGTCTTCATACTCTGATGCCGTTGTATTTGAGGCAGCAGTTGAGGTTATTATATTTGTCACTCCAAAACTCCAGCTCACAGACGCAAATGGTGTTTGTGTTGGACTCTGTGATGTAGTGAACACAACCGTCCCATCAACAGTTGCATTCAGAGGACCATCCGGCAGCACACCGACACCTTCAGTTAAACCTGGAGGACACAGTTTTTAACATGATTTCTTGGTGAGCAGAACATGTGTACTGTAGAAACTCCTCTTTATGTATGATGATATGTAGGTCTGAGCCAAAAGTATCAGGCTGGGAAATCTGTAAAGTCAAATTTCTCAGAAAGATCAAAATGTACTTAATATTAGAAGTAGTAGTGGAATAGCTAATCAATCAATCAATCAATCTTTATTTCTAAAGCGCTTTTCATACTATAATGTAATTCAAAGTGCTTTACAGATTAAAAATAGTTGAAAAAATTGTTGTTTGGAGTCAAAATAGAAGATAGTTAATCAAACACAACAGTTCCAAGATCTGGACAAGAGTAGAAAAATTAGAAATGAAAACATTCTCATTTTAGCATTGCCTAAATATAATTAACATAATAATTAATGTTAACATAATAAATGTTTCATCATACACATTATTATACTATTAAAGCTCACCTGTGATGGCTCCGAGGAGGACAATGCTTATCATAGCCTTTTCCATTTTAACGTAAATAACACCAAGTACTAGACACACAAAGTGGTTTGTCTTTGTGGTTTGACTCCCTGACGTTCTCTTTGCTGATTTCTGTCTATGAATGTCAATTTCAAAATCCAAAGGTATAAGGAAGTAGACATATTCTCTGAAATTGCCAGTGTTTGTCAATCATTACTGACGTGTTGTTAAACTTCCATTCTCTCATGTCATGTCTCACGCCTCACAAACCAAAATGGGTTGCACTGTGTTACATACACTGAACAAAAACATAAAGGCAACACTTTTGTTTTGCTCCCACTATTTCTCTCAAATATTGTTCACAAATTTGTCATAATCTGTGTCAGTGAACACTCCCCCTTTGCTGAGATACTCCATCCACATGACACAGGTGTGACATATCAAGATGCTGATTAGACAGAATGATTATTGCACAGGTGTGTCTTATGCTGGCCACAATAAAAGGCCACTCTAAAATGTGTAGTTTTATCACACTGTATAATTCCACAATGTTACAAGCTTTCAGGGAGTGTGCAATTGGCTTGCTGACTGCAGGAATGTCCACCAGAGCTGTTGCCCGTGAATTGAACGTTCATTTCTCTACCATAAGTCGTCTCCAAAGGCGTTTCAGAGAACTTGACAGTACATCCATCCAGCCTCACAGACCACATGTAACCACACCAGCCCAGGACCTCTACATCCACCATCTTCACCTCCAAGATCATCTGAGACCAGCCACCTGGACAGCTGCTGCAACAGTCGGTTTGCAAACCAAAGAATTTCTTCACAAACTGTCAGAAACCATCTCAGGGAAGCTCATCTGCCTGCTCATCGTCCTCATCGGGATCTCGACTTGACTGCAGTNGTTGGGGCCTGAACTGTTGGCTGCTGCATTTCAATCACTAGATTCAACCGTGCAATAAAGCAGTTACCCTGGACCCACCAGGACCCATGCACCTATATACTCATTGTTATTATGACAGTTACCTACATGTTGTCACATTGCACCGTGGACTCTATCATACTATGTTTTTTGTATTATATTGTAAATACAGTGCTGCCCACTTAATGTTGTACCGCTTTATAAAATATCCCATTTATAATCATAAAATATCAAAGTGCTGAATCATTTCCTGTATAGCTTATAGTAAAACAGCCCATTTATTGTCATAGAATAATGTCATAATCCTGGTTTTTGTCATGACGAAATTCCCCAAAATCGATTCCAGGAATAACTTTTGCCTGTTTAAAGTCACGGTGGTCCGAACGTCGGTCATGCGTGGCAGATCATCACACCCTGGTCAGCCGTGGAAGGCAATGTGTGTGTTTGTTTGTCAGTTACCTGCTCACCTGAGATCTGATCACTGAGTTATTCACACACTGTCTGACATTAATTAGGACACATCAAAGAGAATTGTATCGTTGCAGAGCATGTCGTCACTCATTGAACTGCTCAGCTAGTTAATCACAATAAGTTATTCCTGTGTATACCTACTGATTAAAGGAAGGAACTTTTATTGATGGGGAGGCTTTTCGTACCGACAAAGGTGAAATTTCACTGAAGCAAAACCATAAAGTTCTGTTTGAATCAACATTTCTTGATCTCCAAAGAAACTGTCCCTTGGACCTTGTTCAAACGTTCCCATTTTGGCTTTACATATAAACTCCCGTCTTTTGTCACACAGACACAGTTTTCTCAGTGCTCTATGAAGGCTGCTTATTAGAATATCCCAGATATAGTCATAATCCTGGACTGAGGGTCTGATGATGAACAAGCAGCACTGTACCACCAATTTGCATCTTATTGTAGATACTAACCATTTTTGCACATTTATGTAAATACCAGCATTTTTTAGGCACCTTCTTGCTGCTTCTTCGACCAGCACGATTTGCACCTCAACTGCTCTTTTCTACATTGTTCCTCTATCTATTGTGTGTAACATGTGTGAGCTACTGGATACCTTGAATCTATCAATCTATCATTAAAGAAAAAAAATAAATGGATGATGTAGTTTGTGATGGTGTTGTACTGAATCCAAACAGGTAAAAAAAGAGAAAACGTTTTCAAGATTTTCAATAAACTCTGTGAATAATCTAAACTATCTCTGATGTTTGCATGCAGATGTCAGACACTGAACATGTAGATAAATAACTCACAGCTGACAGAGATGTTTACAGCCTCACTGGTGGCATCACTGACAGGATTGGAC
>NW_007578385.1:342244-349647 GCF_000690725.1 Stegastes partitus | reverse complement strand
GACAGGCATAATGAGGATTAGTCCATCAAAGGGACAGGTCACATCTGAAAAACTATATATATATATACACACACACACACGCAGATGACTTCCCATTCATTTTAATAGGAATTTTTTAAAGCAGTTTTTTTCTTTTTTAGGACTTTTGTAAAAGCCATAAGATGAATCATTACCAAAGGTCACAGCACACCATTCCTCATTAAGTCACACCTTTAGTTTAGTTTATTTATCTCAAACTACATATATATATATATATAAAATAAAATACAGAATAAGCAATGCATATATAATACATAAGCATTATTGAGAATTCAAGTACAATACTCAATAACCAAGAGAGAAAAAAAAAGCAAAACAGAAAAGATCTGACACAAACATAATAATACACGTACACACATATGTCAATTTATATCTAGTTTGAGAATAAACAGAATGAAGCAAAATCTTATCTAGCTCGCCTCTTATCTAGCTTCTTTACAGTGTCAACAAAACAACAACAAACAAACAAACAAACTAATAAACAAAAGAACAAATAAACCAAAAAGAAAAAAAAAAGAAAAAAGAAAAACAAGACCAAGAATAATTTATGCATCTTCACCCAAGGTGCTCATCATGAAAGCAATGTCATAAAACATCCCTTGTAACCTCATCCCAAATCATTATACAATATCCACCTAAAATAAATGACCAGAAGCAGTTATGTGCACAGTTCCTACAGAGATGTACCACCTCTACATACAGCATATACGTATAAATGTTACATATATTAATAATAAATAAGAAAACAAACTGAAAAAATGTGTATAATATTTAACTGTATTATTTATATAAACTTGACAACACTCATCTTTAGTGAGATTTAATTGTTTTGATGCTATGGCACGTTTTTAGTGATGTCCAGGCTGTTCCACAGTTTTACTCCACAAACAGAGATGCCCATTCTTTTGAGAGTTGTATGTGTGACGGAGCGACGCCGTCACTAGCGGAGGTTAGCGGGTCGGCACGCCGACGCGGGGCGCACGCCGACGCGAGGCGCGCGCACGCACACACACACACACACACACACAGGACACACACATACGCACACCCATGTACAAACTTTGCAATAACCTGCACTCACACCTCATTCCATTTCACTTCTGCTGTTAAGTCTCGTGACCAAGGGTGCACACTTGCAGCGATACTTTCTCTCTCTCATCCATACACGCACACACACACTCACACACTCACACTCACCGTCCATTGTAGTGGTGGGCAGCTGGCTGGAATGCTTGGCGGGCAAACCCGGGCCATACCATCAGCCGGCTTAAGATGGTATGGGCCCGCGCAGTTGCTGGTCACGTGATGCGCAACATTTTATTATTTTCCCTGTGAACAGTATTCTTTGAATTGCCGATGGGTTATGGTGAGAAACCCTACCCCTGTCCCCTGACTGGGAATTCTGTGGTTCCCATCACAGGGGTGAACTGGGGGGAAATTGTGTAGAAAATTATGTTTGTATAATTTTTGTATTTTTACCTGTAAAGGGTACGCCCAGTGGGAGGGGCTTGGGCTTTAAAACCAAGGGCTCTGGGCCTGACTGTTTTTGTGGGAGTAGTTGGAGTCTAGAGTTGGAGACGGAGACAGTGATTGTGACAGAGTTGGTCTGAGTTTATGAAGGTGGAGTTAAAGGAGAGCTGGTGTGTAAATAGATCTGTATATAGAGTTTTTTTTTCTTTTCCTTTGCTTATTTTTACGATTGGGTTTTTGCACTTTTTTTTGTTTTTGTTGCATTTTGTAAATATTCTAGTCACCGTCGCACTTTGGAGAGGCCTGAAATAAATTTAAAACCACAGCTGACGTCTACGCCATCGTTTTCTCCCAGTTTGGGAACGTTGCTGGTTGAACCCCGGGACAGTATGGATCACTGGGTATATGAAATCATGTTGCCCCCTAAGGTTTTGATGTATAATTTATATTAGTTTTCTTAAAGCTGTGGGACAAGTTAGGCGCCAAAAATTGTACCGGAACAATCTATAAGAATAACAACCTAGGAATAGTAATAAAGGTGCTTCAATGCTTAGGCATTGGTACACTTCACTAGTAGCACTAGATAGTCAGGGGTCACCCAAGCTATCAACATTCAACCTGATCAGTACATTAATGCCTTCACTAATTGTCTGGAAATCCACAGAGTACATGTTGAGACATTTCAGTCTGGATGGGTCGACAGTTACACCAGAATCAACCTCATGGTGGAGCTAGAGGAAAAGTCAGTGGATCAGGAAGATGCTTGCTTACAGTTAATGAGAGTAAATGATTCACAGTGAACCCATAACATGTCGTACATTAACTTATGCACACAGTCACTTCAGTGTATCAGTCTTCCATGTTTCTGTACACATTATTATGTCATAAATTTAATTTAAATGAAAAAAAAATGTAATTTTTACCTTATCAATGTACACTCAACAACCCATAATGACAAGACTTCTAAAACTATTTAGGGACTGAACATTTATAAATTAAAGATTTTCATATTTGATTTTCAATAAGTTAGCAACATTTTCTAGCAACAACTTTGCACCTACCATCATGTTAATATTAAATAGCAAAAACCCTTGAAAATGTAATTGTGACATAACCTGCTGTTTTAAAATGTACAACCCTTGGTGAGAATTAAAAATCCAGGAGGATGTTCTACTCAGTAATCAACACTCAAAGTCATTTAGAAACCAGCCTGCCGGCACAACCACAAATACATCACATGTAGGCAGCACACTGCAGCCATTGGCTTGGAAGCTTTGTGCAGATTAAGAGTTCATTTAAATTTTTACAGTGAAAGATTTAACATTTATTTGTCACATCAACAATACAGCTGCCACAGGACAGCAATACAAGAAGAACTGTCAAAGCTAATTTGATGTAAAGTATAGAGTCACAACTTTATAGGCATCAATTCAATCAAAATTCCAAACCTGCTGTTAAACCACATGAATAAGAAAAAACATGAATATCTTAAGGGGGAAGGCTAAAACTATATGAACGTAACATTTTTTATTCTGGTATATCCTTATGAACATGTCTTATACCAACTCACATTGTTTCTGTTATTTGCAATGTTTTGATGAGGATGATGAAGATGAACAACAGGAGAACCAAGGCAGGTATAAACTGCACAAATGCCCGAATCTGTATGAAGAACAATCCTTGATATATTTTCATTGCACAGGTAAAAACTTCACAAATGTTTTTACCTCTTGATTATCTGCAGAACAAAGAAAGTAGACAAGTGGAGTGATTCAGGTAAAGAGAGGCTGAGGGGATTAATTAAATGCTATAATTGGAGATTAGTATTTGTTAGTTATGATAAAAAAAAAAAATGTTTTCTTCATGAAAAGAAATCTGGACGTTCTCATTTTAAAATACATTTGTTCATTTTAGCTGAATCAGAATGAGTTCAAAACTTACCTTTAAAAGAAAAGCTGATCATTGCGTTTATTTTGTATTTTCATATATCACAAATGTGTTCTCGTAAATATTTCCACCTTGTCCTAGGAGAAAATAGATTTGTTACTGTGTATCTGATTTCCCATATATATTTAATTGCATAGACGCTGGAAGTAGATTAATAGCAATATAGACAAAATGAAGAATCACAAAGTATTCACGCCCTTGGAAGCTTTCCCTGTCAAGTGTATTTTTTAACATTGATGCAAAACAGAATTTTATGAAGTAAATCATTTAAAAATCAAACCAGTGATTGCAAGTATTTACCATTTTTAAAGTCATCATCATCATTCACATCAAGTCTCCTGGGCTCAGGGTCTGATGTTTACCTATCACGTTCTTCCAGCCTGTCCTGTCAATGGCGTCCCTGGTGATAAATGCAGTTCCGTGAGGTCCTTCTTGACTGTTGCGTCCCACGTCCTCCCTGGATGTCTTGACACAGTGTCCATCACAATGACAAATAGGAGTGGGCTTAGCACGGATCCTTGATGCACTCCAGCCTTCACACTGAAGCTGTCTGTGTCTCCCATGCCAGACCTTATCACAGTATTGGCATCCTTGAACAGGGTCATCACTGCAGCCACCATCCATCCCTCCACCCCGGACATTCTGAAAGCCCACCTGACCACTTCCCATGGAACTCTGTCAAATGCCTTGTCCAGGTTGACAAATACGAGAAAGAGATCTTGCTTTTTTGCAAGATGCTTCTCCTGCACCTGCCTCACAATGAAGATAGATCTGTGGTGCCTTTCCCAGGCACAAAGCCAAACTACATGGTGTTGATGTTGGCATGTCCGTGGACCCTTGCTTCCAGCACTCTTTCATACAACTATGACTTGATCCAAAGACTTGATTCCCCTGTATCACCCACACTCAAGGAGGTCTCCTTTGTTCTTGAAGAAAGGGTAGAAGGATGCTTTTAGTCCAGTCTGTTGATATCTGACCTTCATCCAGGATGTATTTGTAGAGCTCTGTCATCCACTGGATCCCAAACTCACCAGAGGCCAATATCATCTCAATTACCTTGCCAGATGGTCCAGAGGCTTTCCCAGGTGCACACTTGGCAATTGCTACCTGAAACTCTGCTTCGGCAAGCTGACATCTAGGTCCCTACACGGGTTCACACTCCACATCTACATCCCATTCCCTTCATTCATCAGCTTCTCCATATACCTTCTCCACACCTCCTTTTCATCATTACCAAACTTGATGGTACCATGCTTATGTCTCATACACTTTGGCCCTGGGACATCCAGTCGCTTTCTTGAGAAGGTCTTCTTGCCTCTCTCTGATTTTTTAGCTCTGCTGCAAACTCCCCACTCTTCCTCTCCTTTGCTTCCCACACAGTTCTCTTAGATGGTCACATTCCCTCAATATACTCTTTGTGATCTCTCTCATCTTTCATATTCTATATTGCAACTTCCTCATTCCACCACCACGAATCCCTGCAGGATTGATTCTCTTCTGTCCAACCACAAACCTCATCTGCATTCTTCAGCCATGCCTCTTCCATAATCCCCCACTTCTCTACACCTACTGCCTCAATAACCTTCACTGCCTTCTCCCAGATGCTCACCTGGAACTTCATTCTATTTTCATCTAATTTCAGTTTCCATAACTTCATCTGTGGCAGATGCTTCTTTGTCTATCATTAAGAAATGTAAGGAATATGGCACATGGGTAAATCTGCGTCACGCAGGCCTTCCTCTAAAACTGACTGACCGTGCACGTGAGGGAGGCCACAAAGACTCCTATGACTCTTCTGTAGGAGATGCAAGCTTCAGCAGCGAAGTCTGAAGACACAGTATACAGGAACTGTTACCTGTTCTTCACCAGTTAAAGCCTTATGGGAGACTTTCAAAGAGAAAATCAATGTTAATAAAGGCTCATACTAAATCTCGACTAGAGCTCTCCAGAATACATGTGAAAGACCCTGAGGTCAACTGGTAGAAGGTTTGGTCTGAAAAGAAAAAATTCAAGCATTCTGACCATCAGACTAGTCGTCATGTTTGGTTGACACCAGTCACTGCACATCATCACAAACAAACTATCCCCACTTTGAAGCATGGTGGTGGCAGCATCATGACGTCAGGGTGCTTCTTGTCAGCAAGCCCTGAACCCTTCTAGAGGGAAAGGGTAAAATGAATGTAGCCAAGTATAAGGAAATCCTGGAGGACAACCTAAAGCAGTCTGCAGGAGACGTCTGTAGTGTAAAAGCTACACAGAAATGGCTTAAAGACAACAAGATGACTTTTCCTGAGTGGCCGAGTCGGAGTTCAGAACTCAGTCCAATAGAGAATTTGTGGCTCAACTTGAAAAGGCAGGTTACACAATCCCTGTGTAACCTGACAGGGCTTGAGCAGTTTTGTAGACAGGAATGAGGTATACTTGCAGTGCTAAGATGTGCAAGGATGATTGAGACCTCTCCAAACAGGCTTAATGCTTTAATTGATGCCAAAGGTGCACCTCAGAAATACTTACCTAAATGGGGAGGATATTACATAATCATGTAGTTTGCATTTTATATTTTAATTAATTGAGAATACTCAATGTTGACATTAAAGATTTTCTTTTGTAAATTCTTGTCAAAAAAGCCAAATTAAAATTGACCTTGATTCAGTGTTGAAAAGCAAAACAAGGGGAAAACTTCCAAGGGGAGGGGCTGATTACTTCAGTCCAAGTACAGGGTGATCTGAATACGTACCTGCCACATCTGTCTGAGGTTTCTTTTTCATTCTAAATATGAGAAATGAAGCATTAAGTCCGAAGTTATTAACAATAATAATTTATACATTGAGTTTCATAACTGTACCATAGTGACAAAGTTAGTTTTAACTTCAGATGACAGCTTAGATCAGTTTAGTATTTTAACATGGTAACAACAAAATATTATATAAAGTTTGGTGTCACTAGCAGAAAACAAAAAGGATTTAGAGTTGAATGTGAGGTCACACAGAGTACTGTACACTCCCACACTGGGAAGTTCTCCTTTGATGCATGTCAACCACTGCTGTGTAACTATGCAGTTAAGTTGTGACCATTACTGTGATTATTAATTTTTGAAGAAAAGCATTTTCCTGGTTAAATTTAAAGGTATTTCCCACTTACTTTTTGTTATACATGTAGTACCCTCCAGCAACAGCTCCAGCAATGAGGACACAACAGGCAATTACTATTCCAGCAATGCAGCCACCAAGGCAACTCCCTGGTTGGTCTGGGAAAATATATGTTTGAAAATTACTAACGACTCTATTTTTTAAACAGAATCTCTTGTCGTCTCAAAAATTAAAAACTGGAAGCCTAGAAGTTTTCGAAGTACCACAGGTATAATAATTGAAGATAACCATAATATCCACAAGTATCGACAGAATCTACAATCAACCAGATTTAAGTACCTTGAGTTACAGTCAATGCATGCACTGCCTGTGATGTTCTCTCAGTTATAGTATTTCTTGCTTCACACGTGTAGTCTCCACTGTCAGAAAAGTCAACATCTTCTTTCATGAATACAGCAGAGTTGGTGAGTATCGTTGTCCCTTTGAGTTTCCAGGTGTAACTGGTAGATGGTATGGAATCAGCAGAGCATCTCAATGTTAAGGTGCTTTTCACCTTTAGGCTTTCTGGACCTTTGATGTGAACATTGTCTGGTCCATCTGAAAAACATACATTTGTAGAGTAATCTCACAGCAACACAAATGTTTTACCAGGTACACTGCTGGACAAAAATAACAAATAATAATAAACATGTTAAAGAATTAACTTTAAATCTAAAATTCTACGTTTCAGGGCTACACACAAAACTAATCATTTCAGTAACACGTTGTCACTTGTGGTTCATCGTGTGTGTTTGTACAGTTAATGTACACTGAACAGCATGTTACTTACAGTTAACAACCATGTTGTATTCAGCTTCA